>NW_019267442.1:184235-201977 GCF_002742605.1 Olea europaea var. sylvestris | reverse complement strand
GACAGATCATAACAGATAATGGTTGTACTGTCACTTTACATGGAGGATAACGACTGTAGTGTCGTTCTACACTACAGATAACGACTGGACTGTCGTTTCCAATCGTTATCGTCCAATAGTTGCGGACGATACAAATATACACCAAATGAGAAAATAAAATCAATTAAAATATCATTTTATACTATATTAAACAATAAAAGTACCAATGTAAATGAGATTTCTAAAAATACCTTTCCTTTTTCTTTAAATATAGTGGAAATCTCAATGTAGATAATATAGATAATAAAATTCTTGTTCAAATGCTCACAATGTTGGAGAAGATAGAAGAAAAATACAATGAATATCAAGATTTTAGGGAAGAAATCACAGGGAAAACAGGTTAATGCATTTTGTAGATGAATTGAGGGATTTAATTAGATTGAAAGGGGTATTTGGGTATTTTCCATGATGAGGGTATTTTAGATATTTGACATTATTTGTTTATTGTATTTTATAAATGAAGGCCATTTGACCAAGAAACATTGAAGGAATGTTATTTTATCAAAATCATTGTTTGACTAGACTTTTTTATCAAATCCCCCTTAAAAGTAACCAACGATACGATTTGTCTTATGTATTCAGTTAAATATTCATAGATAAATTTTTTTTTAAAAATCATATTTTAAAAAAAAATTATGGCAATTCATTCGACGGCTTATACTCAGAATTTTAATCATTCTCAAAATTTTACAATCACAATATGATCATGTGACGTGGAATGAAGATTTGGACATTAAGTGTGGTAATGACTAACGAAAGTCAAGAAAGTTGGTGACTTGATGATAGGGGAGCCGACGACCAAAGCCCCCAGTAAATGGCGACCGTAACTATAACGGTCCTAAGTAGCGAAGAGGACTTACGGAGTCACTAACATTAAAAGTAATTAAAGTTTAATTATCTAATTACAACAAATTATGTCAGGTAACCTAATTTGGATTTTATTGAAAGTATGGTTAACTGAAAAATGTGAAATTAACTCCTTAATTTACAACATCTATATTTGTAGATTATGGCCTGACTTTTACAAAATTTTCGGAAAGATTAATGTTTTAATTAGCTACATGTTGAATCTATTGAAAAATGATATTGAAGTTGTGGTACAAAACACAACAAAGACACTTAGAAGGTGAAATGAACTTGTTTTCGAGAATTGTTGAATACATGGAGTCTAATTATATTGTTAACAACAATTATACTCCGTCTTAATATTTCATCTCCTCAAGTAAGATATTAAGAATAATTCTTTTTGCACGGATAAAACACAAAAAAGTAGGTCGAAAACATATATTAATAATATCAAAATAATGTAAAATCTACAACGACAAGTAAACGAACTCTCGCATTTACCACAAGTTCATTTATGTCCTTATAATTCCAATGTGTGTGTGTCCTTGCTTAATGTTCATAGCATCAACGAAAAAGTTCTTGAAGAAATGTGAACTATCGAGAATACTAATTGGAAAAATGCCCACTCCGATTGGTTCGGTTACATAGCTAACTATGGAACCAATGGTTCCATTTCTAAAATTCCCATTGACATTTAGTTCAATTCTGTTCCCTTTGGAATCTAATAGAATTGGACCGCACCCTCTCTTAATGTATTCCCTTACATATGATGCCTCAAAACGTAGCAATATCGACATCAACCAGCACAAAAGGGAATCAGCAAAGAAAGAAGCATCTCCAAGACTCCAACTGGAGTTTCCCGGTACAAATTGTTTGCAATGAACATCAATTCATTGGAATAAATGGAATTTCAAGAATGCATCCCTTACAATCAAACACTCATCTGTTGAGATTTTCTTTTAATGTGAAGAATCCACCATTAAAACATGCTACTTACTAAGAACCATTCAAATTACAAGGAATCATCACCACACAAATTTCTACTAGTTTAAACAATGCTATTAAAAATTATTCACTTAATTAAAATTATGTGCTTAATTACCTATTCTTTAGATGTAATTTCCAGATTGCAATCCACAAATTAAAAAAAAAAAAAATACAAAGAAAATAACAAAAACCTTGAAAACCAGCAGAAACGGAGGCTTTGATTAATTTAGCAGCATGCATCGTACATTAAGCTTAGAATTTATACATACAAAATAAAATTATACAGTGAGCAATACACATAGATACACCTCGATACAGAAAATTCAATGTAACAAGTGGAATACGTTTCAATATATGTAATGTAATAGCCTAATAGGGATGAATATAGTGAATTTTTTAAAATCTTGAAATTATATTAGGAATGTATTTAGAGTGAGATGAATATATAAAATTTCTGTTTAAATGAATGAGTTTAATATAGATAATATTGGAATATAACGTGGATGAAAATGGTAATTTTTTAAAATTTTAATATTTTAATGGGGATAGATATATAATGGGATGAATATATAATAATGAATAATCGTGGATGTAAATAAAGGTTCCTTAAATTCAAGATCTCATTATCATTATGTATAAATGTATCTATCTATATATGTTGCGCCAACGCATGTTGCGTCTTGCCTTCCAAGCCACTCCTACCTTCCAGAATAAATCCTGTCTTCCAGTATGTGCCTTGCCTTCTAAGAGCTCCAAGAATCGAACCTACGACCTTTGATCTGTCAGCTTTGAAGGAATCTGTCCTTTGTCAGTGGAGAAGTGCCCCGGGGGACAACAACCTTCTAATGCCTTGATTTGGCATGAAGTAAGCGAAGGTAAAATCTTTCAAGGTTCGGAAAACGGAGGAGTCTTCAACTTATACCACAAAAATGCTACGGTAAGTCCGTCCTCAACATTTTTCTTTGTTTGCAAATACGTCTTTTATATTTGAGACGGATTTTATCTATTTAGCTGTTAAATATTGTTGTTTTACAAAATCGTAATATATTTTTTTTTAATTCGAGAAAAATATAAAATTGTTAAAAAAATATCTCCCACAGCACTCTTTCCTTACCTAGGCCTAAGGTATTGAATTCAGAGGAGTAAAAATTAGTATTTTAAAAATCGGTTCAAGTATCAACTTGAAAAAGGTAAAATGTAACTGGCCAAGAGGTTATACTAAGACTGAACCGAGATCAAACTAAGGCTTAAAAAAATAGAAACAACAAATTCGGTTGGTATTTGGACAAAAAGGTCAATTCTTGCTCTATTATAACGGTACTCAATTATCCCAACCCCCCTTTTGCTAAAATCATATCGAGTTTTGATCGAATCAACTTGATAGGTCTGATTTTGACAACCGTGTCAAAAACAAAGAGAAGTAGGTGGCGGCAACACCAAGTGGCCTTGAAACTATACGAGGACTTGGCGAAAACAAGATGGGAGCTAGGTTCGCAATGGTCAAGAATAGACATTGTTTTTATTTTTGTTGAGATTAACTGTTTTATACATTTACTTAAAGAAAAATCAATAACCTAGTTACTACATTTTGTATAGAACTCAGACAAAGTTATAAGAAATTTTCGAATGTAGTAGCAATCAACTTCAATTTTTTTTACTTCATTTAGGGTATTGACAATGAGAAATTATTCAAATTGAACTACTATGAGTATCGTGGACATTTTTGTCTTGTCTGTTCACGCATGTTCTATATGCGTTGCAGTCATTAACTTACGTACTGTCAATTGAGGATTGCATCGCAAACTGAATTTACTGTCGCCCCTTATGAAAACTTATGTTGAATGTTGATAATCGGAGAAGTTGTTCAATTAATACTATCATTCAACTTATTTCTCTTAAGGGAGATATCTTGAGTTCAAATTATAGGGTTCACATACTTATTTAGACTCTTAAGTCTACTTAAGATTTGATTATCTAGAAGAATTTCCACTTAAGTTAATATATAATATGTTTATAGGTGAAATAAGTCTAAAGATGAATAAAGTAGAAGGATGTAATTTGGAGCTTAATTGAAGCTAAAATGATAAAATCGAAGAGCTAGCATAAGTTTGGACTTGATTGGAAGCTTTAAAAGTGCAAATCGAATAACCTCACAAGTTTTTGGTGGCCAAATTATAGTTTTGGAGAAGTTGGGAAACAACTTGGGCATTCTCAACAATTTGAAGGATCAAATTTGAAGAAAATAGAAGCTAGAGGGGCCAAAACTACACAAAAACCTAAGTTAAGGGACTAAACCTATATAGAAATAGGAATTGGGGACAAAAATGAGCATTTTTAAAAGATGAGGGCTCAACTTGAGCATGATTGAACTTTGAAGAACTGCATTTAGCAAAATTAAAAGTTGATACATGAAAGTGATAATAAAGTTAGGGCTTGGTGTGAAAATTGGAGAAAACATGTGCAAGTCCTCACACATAAAGGAACTTCTTTCCCAAAATTATTTGCATGTCGCCCAAGTAACGTCCTACTGGGATGAGTCCTCGCCAGTTTTAGAATCTAGATGGGATTCTTTTTCTTTATTTCTGTCCACGGGGCATGGCTCAGTGGTAAAGCAGGAGTGTTCTATACAGAGAATCGGAGGTTCGAATCCCCGCGACAGCTATAAAACAATATTTATGTTAGAAGGCAGTTATCTTGTAGAGACAAAGTTATGGTGCGTTTTGTCGCCCCTCCGAAGGTCCTGTTCGTACGTCGTAAAGAGAGCTCTACAAGGAGGAGAATCGCATTCCGAATGTCCGATCCAAGTGTGTATAAACTGTGATCGCATCCGGATTTACTTGGGTGGCGAATCAGAGGGGAAGACCGCCACTCCTCAAGATTAGTCAGGTGAATCTTGAACACTCGAGTTATTAGAAAAAATAATAAATTAAATAAAATAAAAACTTAGGTCAAGAGAAAGAGGAAAAAAGAGAAATAGAAGAGAGGCAACATATCTTAGATATGAAATAAAGTACTCACTCAATTCCATTTATATAGGCTAGTTTTGTTTTTCACACGGATTAAAAAATCTTATTTAATGCTATTGAAAAAATAATTTTTACCAAATACTTTCCTAATTTACCCATATTTAATTTTCAATAACTAGTAGTAAATTATTGTTGGAAGTGATAAAATTATTTTGATGAGATTCATTGGGAATCATAATTTGAACTTTTGAAACCAGTTAAACTAAAACCAGAATTTAAACTTTATATCATAACTTTTAATACTCATTGCCACATAAACCATATTTCTAATCAGATATTTACCAACCACCCAAACTAGAATTTAAAATTTTGATCAAAACAAATTTAAATTTTGCAAGTCTGCCAATTTATCAGTGAAAATTTTATATTGAGAATGCCAATTTTGTTTTAAAATTTTTTGATCGCTCATTATAAATAGAGATATATAGATAAATTTAATCACAAAGTAAAAAAAATGAGTAGTACATCAAGATTTAATTACCAAGTTTATTTCATTATGTTTGTGCTTGAGATAATTTTTAAAATTTTTCACAAAAGAGAGAGTTTCTCAATTATTGCAACAACTTGGAATGACTCACTCAACTTTATGTTCTCGACATGAATGTCACATAAAACAAATTGCAGTTCTTGCACTGACTGATGACGGTCTTTGAGTCTATCATCTTATAATTAAGGAACTTTTCAACAATAAATTTCTTTGTGCTAACATCCTTTGTTTGTATTTCTTTCCAAAGAATTCCATAGTTTCTTTGCAGATTTCATTACACTATACACACCGTAAAGTATATTGTCCAATTCATTTCGGATATAGTTCTTGTATAAGAAGTTTGAGTGCTTCCAAACGTCCAATGTGATAATCGACTCATGATTGTTTTCTCCTTTTTTTACGACAAGAGGATCTTCAGTAGGAAACCTTTTCAAATTCAGAGCAGTGCGATAAAACATCATCATTGTTGCAATGTCTTAAAATTCAAACCGTTGAATTTTTTTTCGATTTTTCTCCAAGTGGTAAGGAGATTTTGAAGTGTTATTGTTATTAGAGGAACCATATTTGATGTACCATTTGTTTTTTTGACTCAAAGTAGTCTTAACGGTATCCATTTCTAGAAGTAGAACACAATTATAGAAGAAAGGAACAACAATATTATTCTTATTCCAATCGATGAATATAATAAAAATATAATAAGCAAAACGACAAGAATTTCGTCTTAAACTTGTTGGTATATTGTGTATCTATTTTGCTAACTTAAATTGAAACAGAATTAAACAATGAGTCAAAGTAAACTTATTTGGAAGGAAACAAAAGTTTGCAGAAATAAAGAATAAAAAATGAAGAAATGTAAAACCGAACAAACATTCAGCACTTTGTTTTTAAGACTAAATCTGCCCTGCAATGGTGCTAAAAGCGTCTCGATAATCGTCATCTAAGATACAACATTTTCTCTTTGTAGAAGAAGCATTTCAAACTCTAAGGAACTATGAACTCGAAAAAGAATAAATTCCCTACTTGAAAAGGATTTTTTTTTTTTTTTTTTGGCAAGAAAATCAATAATTTTGAAGTGTTTCGATGCAAAGTAAGATATGGAAGTGAAATGTAACAAATTCTGGCTCCCGAAGGGGTCCTATTTATAGAAGATGATGGGTTGGGTTGTGGCCGGAGAAACACACCCCCAACTCAACATGTTTTATAAAAGGACGCATCCCTTCAAGCTGCTTGTTCCTCACACGAAATGCCGCTCGTGTGGTCACAACAGTGAGTCTGCCGCTCAAGCGACGGTCTTATATGCTGCATTTTCCTTTTTCTGTAACTTTGGATCTCAAGTTCTCATTTATCCGGAATTAGTTTTGAAATTTCAAATATACTATGATCATCTACTTGATGAGTAAAACAAGTTATTTTATTCACTTGAGTGATTTGACTATTGGATTCTATCCAAATATTTGACCAAAATTGATACAAAATCAACTTTCATTCATTTTACTCGACCAAATTCCAACATTAACTACTTTTATCTGGATTGACTCCTGTTAGTTGATTTATATGTGACACTAGAGTCGATGAATCGAATCAAAAAGGTCGATTGTTTGAAATAACGAGTGATCAATGTGCAATGTGACCAAGCACGGGCTTACAAAGAAAACATCTGGGTTTCATGAGGTCATCAATATGCTGGTATTTCCAAAACTTAATTCATCATTGAAGAATATGGAAGCACTAAAACATGATCAACTAGTAAATATAGTTCAAGCACCCTTCCAGTATTTGAGTATTGGGGAGAAAATCATCATTCATTCGAGTTTTTATTGTCCACACCACTGAACCTTCACTGATTCACAAACTGCCTTTGTTCAGAACTCTCAATGCCAAATGAATGTACAAATTCACAAATCATGGAAGACTTGAGAAGAAGAAATGTGGTTTGGAAAATGCTATAGCTCAATTGGCGCATTACTGGCTGAAATATCAAGAACGAAATTACACTGAGATGTTGTTGGATTTTATGCGCAATATTAAAGAGATGAAAAACGGAAATCAACACAAGAATTTTACGTGGTTCGACGATGTGCCTACGTCCACGAGAGCGAAGCGGAGATTTCTTTATTCAGTTGTAAAAAATAGGATTACAACATATTATTTATACTAACCCTAATCTGGGCCCATATAAAACTTTAAGGCCCGTACAGAAAATATCCCTGTACCGTACCGCGGGGGCGTTGCCCCCACACCCCCAACCCATTTAGCGTCCCTAACAACCAAACAGTGAATTAAACTCACGCAAGGCCGATACCATCGCTCCGCTCCTCTCACTCCACTCCGCTCTGCGCCGGCATCGGCCCATTTGATCCAGGGCCTGTGTTCCACTCTATATGAGTCACATGTACAACAGATGTTAATTACCAAGGATGAGGTATGGAATGTCAAAATTGAAGTATAAAGTGTCAAGATGGAGATGCAAAGTGTCAAGGAACCTATGAAGGATCTGGAGAACCAGAGAAGCAAGGCAGCTAAGCTCCTCATGGTGAGACAACGTGGTACATTTTCAAGAAATACCGAATCAACCCGAATGAGCATGCAAATGAAATTACAATTAGGAGTGGAGTTCAATTATTGAAAATTATTTTGCAACAAATAACAGAGTAAATAAGACAAGGCGACCACTTCATCTACTAAAATTTCTCCACATGTCAAAGTATACATGCTTGACATCCTGTTTGTACAAGGGTTGAGGCCAAATAAAAATAAGCAAGATGAATAGTGCCGAGGGCATACTATATGTAATGATTCCATCATTCACGATAAATAGTTGGCAGGCTTTATTTGTAAATAAGGAGACGGAACGGATAGAGCGATCCCCCCCCCCCCCGGGGGAGTGGGCCTAAAGATAAAGAGAGTATTGCTATCTAAATAAAACACGACTGGGGCTCTTACTATCCTTATAGATTAGATGGATACTGAGGAAGACCAGACCTCTTTTTGATCAAATTAGGTGTTAATGAAACTTTTCACAGGAATCTTTCACAAACTGTACAGTTCTTGGATCATCTAAGGAAGCTGCATATCAATTTACCTTCTATGAAGGCTCTCACTCAGATGCCAAATTACACCAAGTTGATGAGGTAATTGCTTGTGAATAAGATGAAATTTTTAAGTGTGTTACTTATAGGGATGTCAATGCCTTAATGGAGAAGCATCTATCAAATATAATGACATATTTAGAAAGTTTCACCATTCTATTTACGGTTGCTAGTCTGGAAATTGATGGGGGGTGTTGTGTGATCTTGGTGCAAGTATTGATCTCCTTTTTTCGACCTGATATTTTGCTTATATTAAGAACCATATAACTTCAAATTTGGGATCGAGTCGACTCTGTTAGTCAATTATGTGCTTGTTTATTACCTTAAATTATAGAAATTTGCATAAAAAAAGAACTGAAAAATAAAAAATACACGTGTTTTTGTATTACTTGATTAGCCTTGACGATTAATGATGAGTTTTTATTTGAAATTTGAGTTTATTTATGATATGTGATCGGATGGTTCGACTTTTGCTTATCTTTATATCTTGCTTATCCGTGTAAGAACCTCTTATTGAGCGCATAATCACTTTTAATTGTTATTTTGATTTTTGTGTAAAAGGATGGGTTCTTGTGTGGGTAGACTAGATTACAATTTGAGTTATAATTCCCATCACCCAAACAAATTATTTGTGTATATGAGTTGATTTCGTGCCTGAATTATTTGTGTATATGAGTTAACGTATAAACTGGGTATTGAGTGTACATTGAAAATTTAATCCCAACTACTCGTCCCAATAAAATGTATTGCATTAGCCATGGCAAAAGGGAAAGAAGCTACCACTTTGTGAGAGCTAGCCTCTAAAAGATCTCAATATAAACAGCAAAAAAATATTTTAAAAATATAAAAATCAAAGAATACAAGTTCAAAATAGTGATAGAGCATGTTCATGAAACAAAAGACGTACAACCCTGCCTAACCTTTGACCACTAATATCAGGGATCAAGATAACTAATGGGTTTAACTTTAACTTAACGGCTTTGCTATGGGTACAACACGGTATCCATTTTGGTGTCCAAAGTGGACACCCAGCACCTCGGTATTGGCCGAGGTGCCTGCCACGCCGGGGCCCACCGGCACCTCGACCAATATCGAGGTGCCGGGTGTCCATTTTGGACACTATATTGTATCACCAGCATTATTCTTAACTTAATTGGTGGAAACTTGAAGTCTGGGACTTTGACTCAACGAAGACATTGATTGATTGAGTAGAGGGGAGTGTCATATACCACAACTTAATATGATGTTAATGTTCATTACAACTATTGAGGACAAGGGAAGAGCTTGACTTGACACGAGTTTAATAATTTTTCTTAATGGAAGCAAGTTCATGTGTTGAGCAAGGGACCTTAACAATTGAGTTTTGGAAAGACACTTTATGGAGCTTTCCCAAGGATTTATGAAGCTTCTCGCCAATGCAGACGATAAATGGAGTTGTCTGGTTAGAAAATTTGAAGGCCTAAGGTGATATCGTGGGGTAGTAACATTGTGAGTATACTGCAACGATATTATCTTAAGAATCATATATCTATAGGGGCTAAAACTTCGGACTCGATAAGATGTTAGCTTCACTAAAAATGAAACAAAGCATCATTTGTGGGTTGAGAAAATGTGTTATTAAAGTAGATTATTTTTCGAAGGATAAGTTAAGGATGTGGTAATACCTCTTGGCCGAATGAGTTATTGAGGAAAGCACTTTAAAGGGTTCATATGCTAATTCGTGTGTATTGGCTATAGGTTCTAACCTTGTCGTAGGTCCATTGGCTAGAAAGATAGTCATGGATGATGCTACAGAGTTAGGCAATTATACATGTGATTAATCCAAACCTGTGATTTTCATACATTTAAGGGTGTAAAACAATCTAATTAGGACGACGGTTTGACTAAAACTTAAATTTAAACAATTAACGTAAATTCATTCATTGATGACAAACCAAAATTTAGTGATTCACTATAGATTCATTCTTATTTTGCAACAAATAATTTTTGCATGCCAATACTTCAACCATGTTCGATCGGAGAATATATATTTACCGAATAATTACTATATTTGATCAGCTATCTTATCTTTGACAATTTGGGAGACAATCCACAACATTCATGCCCATAGTTAGATTAATATTTAATGATTTATTAATCTATTTGGAGATTAACCTTGTAATTTCGAATTGCGATACATGTCCCATTCTCGTATATAAACTATAGTATTTATACACTACACCGCATTTCAATTGCAATAAAAGTCCCCAACCTTCTATTCAATTTCACAATTATGTTCTCAACTTTTTTCATTTCGTTATTACACTCAACCATTCATTAATTAGCACTTTTTTCTTGGTAAGGTAAAGGATTTATTGTTCTCTCATAATTTGAAAAAAAAATATATGTTCCTCGTTTCAAAGGACACGTAAAATATTTGGATGAAAACTGTCATCAGGGATGAAACGTGTTTATCAATTAAAGGTTAAGGATAAAAGTGCAACGAATAAAATTGGGATTTGGGAATATAAATGCAAAAATGAGCAAAAATAAAAAATCTTCGATATAATTAAAATGTGATTTAATAAAAAAAATTAGATTTATTTCTATTTAGACTACAGTTAGAGTATGTTTGGTGGAGATTAAAATTATATTTTTTTAGTAAATTGTGATAGAAGTTTCGAAATGTGTGATTGAAAAGTTGTGAGACCCATCAAAATTTTTATGATTAATATTAATTGTTTGATTTTGACTTAGATTTTAATCCTAACAAAACAAGCAATATCAAAACATGAATCAAAGTACATGAAAAATGTTTGGTTTGGTTGAACCTTTCACTTCATATATAATGACTGTATTTAAAATTCATTTACTGCTTGCAATGCGCGGGCATGAATATAGTCCACGTAAACTTCCCAAGAAATTTCATTTGCTGTCATGAATTTTGAAACATGGCTTCCGTTCAAACTAGGTTTGCTTTTAAATAACATTTCTAGACGTTTCTGTCGTATTTGGAAACAATGAATTCAACGATACTCAATTTGTGGGTTTGTTCATAATTTTGTCTTTTGCGATGTGATGATAGCAGGCAGCACAAAATTAGTTTTTTACCCTTTCATTATCAACCCCATCGAATTTCTTGTTTTAGCTGTTAATTGGAAGTTTCTTTACCTTTTCGTTTGATGGTTCTTTCATTTTTCTTTTAGTTTTTGCCTCCATACAATGTGAATAGTGCAGCGTCGAAGACAAATATTTAAATGAATACAGAGTGACTCTTATACCCTAAAGATGCTGACTGAAAATTGAGCAAGTTTACCTTCGAAACAAGACTTGATTTTGGATGAACATCAAGTGTTTGAATTATGTCTCCATTAGTTGAAGGCCAATATGAAGTTACTATCAATCTATTATTGTATGACCATCAATCTTGTACGTGGGTTTGCTCAAAATTTTTATTTGTACTTGGAAACTTCTCTATACCTTTATCGTTTACCTTTTGTTTTGACTTGATTGATATTTGGTAGACTTGACCAACTAATATATTCCTGTAATTGTTGACGTAGTAGCGTTCAGCTAAATCAAATGAAGCCAAATATGGCCTGCAAAATATATGATTTATAATCCAATATGTTGTTGAATCAATCTATTTTTTAATATTATGCCCTTAAGATTCGGAGAAATATCAATGTAAATGTTCAATTCCTTGGCCAAAGACGCGTATTCTAACGGGGAATGTAGAGAACCTTCACTGTTTCATGGGGTTTGAATTGTACCTTTTAAAACCTGATATAAATGACCTCCCAAACTTCTTTCAAAACCAAGTAGTACGACGAATCTGTTTTCGAAATTCATGAGCTTAAAGCATTGCATCGAATATCTTGGTTCATCTCTGAAAATGAATGAGTTCTATTAGATTGCTTTTAATCTTGTATATATGGTAGTTTTCAAGTATTGTACATTAAGTTCTGAAGAGAATGGACTTCTTGTTACTTCAATTTTTGATTTCCCTTCTCCTGCTTCCTAGTTTGGGTACTGAACAAAATTCCACTGACAGCATAATTAATTTTCAAGTTGGTGTAGTTCTTGATTTGGATTCACCAGTAGGGCGTATAGGAAAGGACTGCCTGTACAAGGCTCGTTCTGATTTTTATTCATTTCACAGGAACCATACCACTAAGCTGGTTCTCCATCTGCGGGATTCAAAGGAAACAGTTATTGATGCTGCTGCTGCTGGTATGTTTCTACTTTTCCTTAATCCCATAAATCATGTCTGACGCATCCATGCCACTAATGATTGTCTCTAAAATCCAAAGCATTGAATCCTGAACAAAAATAATCAGAGCGCAGATGTTTTTGTTGATATAAGAAAAAAATCAATGACTCCCCAGCAGTGTAATTCAAAGTCTAAAATTTGCTAAGAAAAAATTTGCATTTAAATTGACAATTAAAGACAACAGGTCTTACAAGCATTGGCATGTGGAAAATATTGTTAAAGATATTTTGAATTATATAACTAACTTGTTCCATCCATGCAGCTCTTGATTTGCTGCAAAATGTTAAAGTTGATGCTATCATCGGTCCTCAAAAGTCTACACAGGCCAGCTTTGTGATGGATCTCGGAGATAGAGCTAGTGTACCAATCCTTTCTTTCTCTGCCACAAGTCCTTCTCTTATTCCTCGAACTCGTTATTTTGTTCAGACAGCTCAAAGTGATGCTGATCAGGTTAAGGCCATTGCTTCCATAGTTGAGGCCTTCAGCTGGAACCAGGTGGTCATAATTTATGAAGACACAGAATATGGTAATGGCATTATCTCTTATCTGTCTAATGCATTGCAAGATGTCAATGCTCGAGTTTCAAATAGAAGTGCATTTCCAAAATCTGCAACTGATGATTTTATATGCAAAGAACTATACAAGATGATGACCATGCGGACAAGAGTTTTTGTGGTGCACATGTCACAACATCTTGGTGCCAGGCTCTTTCTAAAATCAAAAGAGTTGGGAATGATGAGTAATGGCTATGCTTGGATCGTTACCAGTGGCCTGACAGATCTATTCAGTTTGATGGATGTAGATGTTGTTGAAGCCATGCAAGGTGTTTTGGGTGTAAAGCCTCTAATCCCAAAACGTAAAGAACTTGACACCTTCCCTAGTATATGGAATGCGATGTCTCTTCAGGTTGATGGCAGTATCAAACCAACAGAAGTAAGTATTTTTGGCCTTTGGGCATATGATACCCTGTGGGCACTTGCTATGGCAGCAGAAAGAATTGGAAATAAGCATCTGAAGGCAATAAAGAACGGTGTTGATTCCAATTCCGAATTTCCATTTTCTTTAGGAATTTCTAAAGCAGGTCCCAAACTTCTTAAAGAAATATTACGAACAAGGTTCCAAGGACGAGCTGGGGTGTTCCATCTTGCTGATGGAGAACTAGTGCAGACACCTTATCAAATAGTAAATATTGTTGGAAAAAGAGAGAGACAGGTAGGAATTTGGTCATCTTCCTATGGAATTTCCAAGGAAGTGATTCTGAACGTCACCACTTCTTACTCAACCTCAAAGGAAAATTTTAGGAGTATCATTTGGCCAGGGAACTCTGTAATAGCACCAAAGGGGTGGGAATTTCCAGTTAATGGCAAAAAGCTAAGAGTGGGAGTGTCAGAAAAATCTGGTTTTAACGAATTCCTGAAAGTGGTGAGGGTTCCTCAAAGTAATGCTATCAATGTTAGTGGATATTTTAAAGAGGTGTTTGATTCTGTAATGGAAGCATTACCATATTCTGTGCCATATGAGTACGTTCTTTATCCATTTGAAAATTCTGGCGGTTCAAGTGCTGGGAGTTACGATAATTTTGTATATCAAGTTTCTTTGCAGGTTAATCATACATTTATATTTTGTTCTTACTAATACATAGTTCTCCTTTTCTATGCAAAAATTATATTACTTTTTTAAGGTAATTGATTGCTTTATAATTCTTTTTCTCTTTCTTGGTGACAATAGGAGAAATATGATGCTGCTTTGGGAGATATAACAATTACTGCTAACCGATCAATCTATGTCGACTTCACTTTTCCATATGCAGAAGGAGGAGTAGCTAGTGTTGTGCCAATTAAATATGATGATAGAAATGATAAATGGACGTTTTTGCAGCCCTTAACCAAAGAACTTTGGCTAATGTCTGCTACATTTTACATTTTTACCGGTCTGTCAATTTGGATCCTTGGAAGAAGGATTGAAACCGGTTGTCGGGATTCTGCGGGTCAACATGCTGGCATGATTTGTTGTTTTCCATTCTTTCCTGGTGATCTATTTTCTCTTCTTGACATTTGTATTTACAGAGTGAAATGTAGCTATAGAGTCTTTCTGTTCTTTGAACAGATTAATCATTTAAAATTTCTGATGAACCTTGCGTTGATTTGTAGGACAAGGAATTGAAGGAAATTTAATTTGTCTAGTTTTGGTCACATGGGCATTTGTTGCAAATTTGTTAATCTCAACTTACACTGCTAGCTTGTCATCAAGACTAACAGTACAGAGACTTCAACCAGGTTTCACCGATGTGATGAAACTTATTAGGAGTGGAGACTACATTGGTTGTCAAGAAGGATCCTTTCTAGTTGATTTCTTAAAAGGCTTAGGATTTGAAGAATCAAAAATTAGGACATATAAATCTACTCATGATTGCGATGAAGCTTTGACAAATGGAAGTAGTAATGGAGGTATATCAGCATATTTTGATGTTTTGCCTCACATAAATCTCTTCTTATCTGAATTTTGTGGCAAGTACATGATAGTTGGTCCTACCTATCGTACGGGAGGATTTGCTTTTGTAAGTATTTTTCTTTCATTATACTACACAAATTTGCTGTCAATTCTTGAGTTTTTGCTTCTTAGATCTTATCAGTACAGGCAATTAAAAAATGGTATCCATTAAATGTGGAAATAAAAGCACTTCATAAACCTATATCAGGGGAAAGGGTTATATTTTGTCTGAAAACAATATTGTGCCCTTCTACTTTTGTGAGCAGTTTCTTCTCCAAGATATATGCTAAATGAGATTGAGGCTTGAATGAATTAGATCTAATTGGTCCAATCAATGAACTCATTAAAATTTAAAATTCTGAATCGAGAGCAAGCCGTAAACCATATTACTGCGTCTATTCATGAATTGAGTTGTTCATGCTACTGATAATCTCATATTTGTTTATAATTGACAGGCTTTTCCTAAAGGCTTGCCTTTAGTTGCTGATGTCTCTCGCGCCATAATTCAATTGACCGAAAATGGTACGATTGTAGAAATTGGTCAAATGAATTCTAGTAATCCAGCATGTGCAGGACCAGAAAGCGCTATCACCTCAAACAGCATGACATTGCAAAGCTTTCAGGTGCTTTTTGCCATCACAGGATGTGTCACAATAGCTTGCCTCCTTGTTTCATTAATCATATATCTTTATAAGAACAGAGGTTTTCTTCAAGGAGTCTCAAATTTTAATGTCAGTATCTGGTCAGGAATTCATGCATTATGCAGATACTTCGTGAAAATCGACCTCTCATCTCGTTCCAAGGCTGGACATACAAAAAATCAGATTCAGAAAACTTGAAGAAGTTGGTTGAAAGCAGCTATAAGCTTCATCAATTCCGTGCTACAAGATGCAACGTATAGTGTGAATATCAAATGTTAAGTTTTTACTCATACGTAAAGAACAATCCAGTCAATGTATTTAAGATATGTTAATTCTTTTAGCACACATTTGTAAATACATGCCATTTAAGTCATTAGTCTTCCATTTTTGTACAGATTTGTACTACAAAGCCTCCACCCACCTTCACCTTGTGTTTTCGTTTGTTATATGATTATTAGTATCGTGTCAAAGCCAATAACGTCTCTACCCTATTTATCT
Source organism: Olea europaea var. sylvestris (assembly GCF_002742605.1). Lineage (NCBI taxonomy): Eukaryota > Viridiplantae > Streptophyta > Magnoliopsida > Lamiales > Oleaceae > Olea > Olea europaea. The sequence goes on along the minus strand of NW_019267442.1, from coordinate 185,622 downwards.
TACATTAAAGGTTTGTAGAGTTCATGTTTTTTTCCCCTTTAATCTCGAAAGGAATAATCTTCAACACTGGTGATGTCTTTGCTCCTTGCCATAATTTATTGGTTTTGTTTTGGGAGATTCCAAATTGGGTTCTAACTATTATTTGCAATGTTAGATTCAAGGCCTGAATATTATTTGTTTTGGAGGATTGGTTTCTCATTGTCTTAATGTCTTTGGCACATTTTGTTGGTTTGTTTAAGCAATGAATTAAATTTGTTACTCGACATTGTGCATTTGTCTTTTCTTTTGTTGTCCCTGAGTTGCTTGTTCAAGAAACTCGATTAAAAGCATTAGTAGGAGCCTCTACTTCTAATTCTATGAAGTGATTGATTTGAGTATTAGCAAGGGACAATATTGAACTGCTTGATTTAATTCTAATTGTGAGAAGTGGAAATTCAAAAGACCTCAGGATGAGTTCTCTTCTTGTTCAAACATATTCAACGTTTATTGTTACATCTTCTCCGCATCATCAGTGAACTAAATAATATTTGTAAAATTATTTATATCTTGTTTTATATGTTCTTTCATCTTGTTAGAAATACATTCCAGTTAATTCCAGAATATTCCAGCACATGTTTATTTGTTAATTAGTTAGTGATTATCATATTAATCAGCAAATTAGTCAGTTAATTACTCAGTTAATTACTCGTCTTTTTCTCTATAAATAGAGCCATTGTATTCATTAATAAATCATTGGATTATATTCTCTAATCCCTCCTATGGAGGTTTGTCTTCCTCCTATTATGGAGTGTTTTCTCAATTAATAAATTCTAACATGGTATCAGAGCAGGAATTTTTTCCTGCTGTTTTTTCGTTTATGAGATTTAATTCATCCTTCTTTTTTGTATTTTTCTTAAATGAAAGCAAATCTCTAATTTCTTCTATTTTAGCATAATTCTGGAAAGTGTTATTCCAGGCAAAGGTTGAGTTCCTGTCTTCAGAAAATGGCGGTAGCAACATCAAAATTTGTCCTTGATTCTTTGCAATAAAATTTCTCCTCTTTCATATTTTGGTTCTCTGAACTTTCAGAAATCTTTATGGATGGTCAGAGCCTCCACTATTTCTTGTTTCTCCATCAGATTTGGTGACATATGGCTGGAATTGAGAACTGGAGGCATCATCTCAAAGTGAAGTAGAGCCAAAATTCTTTAATCTTCAAGATGAACTATTGTTGATCTCCATAGTCCATCCTGAGGGGGCGTGTTAGAAATACATTCCAGTTAATTCCAGAATATTCCAGCACATGTTAATTTGTTAATTAGTTAGTGATTAGCATATTAATCAGCAAATTAGTCAGTTAATTAGTCAGTTAATTACTCGTCTTTTTCTCTATAAATAGAGCCATTGT
>NW_019267442.1:137807-175233 GCF_002742605.1 Olea europaea var. sylvestris | reverse complement strand
ATTATTATTATTATTATTATTATTATTATTATTATTATTTTGCATGAATTTGTCAACTTTTCACGTACAAATTTCTCACGAGTGAATTGTATCTTACCCGTTGAATTTGAAGAACGATGAATTATGAACGTCCTATCCAAATTTCATGACGATCGGATTATAAAACATTGAGATATCTACGTCTTGATTACAACTGCATAGGCTCTAGATTCTACAAATTTCTTGGCTATTGTCTCGAATTTTCTCTCTATTTGGGTGAGCTTCTTCGTGCTGATAACATTGTGTAAGACTAAATGAATTAAAGAGATATATAAGAGAAGAAATAGAGTCAAAATTCAAGTGTATTTTTATTAAGAACCAATGTTTCATATTTATAGAATTCAAAATAAGAGTTACAATCAAAGTAAAATAAACTTTTCTAGAGTAGATAGATCTTATTTTAGCATTCTAATAAGCCCAAATAAACATCAACAATTATCTCATAATCTTACAATAAAATTTACGTATAAAATAATTTTATTTAGAAATTGATTGATTGAAAACGAATGGGCAAAAATGAGTTTTAAAGTGACTCAAAACAAGATTTATTTTACATCCAGACAAGATTGACTTTTTCATCAAGTGATTTATCCCAGTATGACTAGCATTTGTTGGATTAACATCCTCATTTCTTTTAGAATAAAACTATTCGTACAGATTAATTGTACAGACAATTTTACAGATGGTGACATGGCAACATTTTAGTAGCTGGATTAATTGTATTTTTTTAAAAAAAAAAAAAAAAAATAGTATGAGGTCTTGCCACCTATAAATTCTACAAACCAAGTTGTAAACCAGGTGATACGTAGAGCATCGTTGTCTAAGGATCTCTTTTATGGTAGGTACAAAACAGGTGTAATAAGTGATTGGTTTGATATAAAGGGCATAATAGTGTCTAAATTTAACGAAAATGAAACTTGTACACATGCTCAACTAATCCAATGGCCAAGCATAAGAATACAATAATAATACAATGGCCAGATGCTAGAGCTAAAGCTGCACCAGGCCAAATTTCAACCTCATGCCTCTTGAAGAAGCCTGCACTGAAATTAAATCCAATTGGCACTCCGCAAATGAATTGGAAAAAGCCTCTACGAAGCAGCTATATACGACGAAACCATTTGTTGAATCCAGGACAGTTTCTGGAGACTCCTTCCGCCTTTATTTTGCAGGGAATGGTGGTCACGAGGACTCATATGATGCTTAAGGTGACAGGGGTCCTGGGAAGGCACTCAAAACATCGGTGAGATGGATGGGGTTTGGGTATTTTTTTTTTTTTTTTAATACAGGCAGGTCCCGCATGGGACCCCCCTGCTGTGAGGGACCGTAAGGGTTCTGTTTCACATAACCCTGTACACTCAGAAAAATCCACATCATATATACTAAATTCACAAACAGGACACTGTCCGGTACTCGATCAATGACCAAAGATCAGATGGAAAACCATAAACGGATTGTCATGAAAGACATTTAATTGAACATTTTAAGCTCCACAAATTACAAGACGTAAATCAAAATGTATAGTACGCAAACCAGAAGAGGCATAACACTACGTCAAAATCCGAAGTCTTTCTCCTTTTTTTTTTTTCCTAAAAAGGGACAATTCTTTATTCTACAAGAAGCATGCAAATGACAAGTCGATTAACCTCGTTCAAATAAAGCATTACAGATAGAAGAGGTAGAAAGAGAATCAATTATAGATTAAAAAAAGATGGTAGAAAATGCAAAGAACTCTTCTTATATCCTTCTCAGGAACGAAATCTTTCACGAGGGGATGATGAACGGCTGCATGGTAAATGATGCATTTTCAGCCACAGAAACCATAATGCAAAAGTAAATAAATAAAGAAGAGGTAAAAGAACAGGAGGATGGGAAAAATGTTAACCTGTTGTATCTTTCATTGGCAGTGCTTCCTGATCTGCGATAATCAGGACTTGGACTTAGCTTGGATCTAGAATCTAGGACTGATCCATGCCCATAATCGGGACTACTCCTATCCTTGCGATAAGGACTTCGGGAACGTCCTGCACCATAGCCCCTTCTATTGGGGGAGGCATCACGACCTCTTCTGTCAGGGCTGTGCCCATTTCCTCTGTCATCATCATCACGAATTGAATACTCCACTGAAATAACTCGATCCATAAACTCACTGTGGGCGAGAGATAGAAGAACCAAAGTAAAGTTATTTAGGATCTCATATTACCATAAACTTGTATGAAGAAGCAAATGATTAAACTATGTTGCGAAGATTTATGAAAAAGAGTACATTTTGGGAAACCTCTGGAATATGAATACTATAGGCCACCAAGCAAGGAATTGAAAAACGAATGGGTGCCCTAATAAGAAAGCTGGATAACAAGAGATGATTGCCATTTCGAAATTATTAAAAAAATAAATATAAAATGTAGTGCTTGAGACTCAAGTAAATCTTCATTAAACCAATGCTCCCAGCATAAAAGTCTCCATATTCATTCAACAGTCCCTTGAATTTTCTTGTAAAAAATTTAGGGTAGTTCACTTGCCTCTATGACTACATTATCTTGCTATAAATAAAGCCTATATGGCATTATGGGCATATATATAAAGCTCGTTGCAATTATGTGTAGTCAACCAGTCATTTCATTATATAATAACATGAAAATCTCTTAAAATGACAAAACCTGTTGTCAGTCGCTTCTAATGCTCGGGTAGCATCCTCCTGCAACTCAAATTGCACAAATGCAAAATTCCTTCGGATCCTAACATTAGATATCTTTCCAAATGATTCAAAATGCCTTTCGAGATCTGTGGTCCTGGTATTGATAGGATCAAAGTTGATTATGAACAAAGTTTTTGTTGGCCTTGTGTTAGCTGAAGATCTTCTAGACCTATCAGGCTTTCTACCACCACGTTCATGCTGCTAATCAAAATGATAGCTTAGTTTTTGAGCTAAAATTCAGAAAGATCAACAATTGAGTGTGTGTCGATGCAATTGAAGTTGTAGTAAGTAATCTACTGTATTGCACTCAAAACTGCATCAAATGAAGGCATTATATATACCTTTGTCCGTTCAACACGAAGTCGGCGTCCTTTTCTGCCAAACTCTATCCTATCAAGTCTCCGGATTGCATCCTCCTCATCACGCTCATCTTCCATATAGACAAAAGCAAAGCCTATAAAACCAAAAAATTGTTTAAAGAAATCAAGCCAGATCATTTAAGTTGGCAGAGAAAATATAAAAAATATGAGTCAACATTACTCCTGCAAAGACACTAATTTACCAGACTAAAAACTTGTTATCACCCAAAATCCCTGCTAATCAACGGGTGGGGGAACTAAAAATCTGTATGGAGAAAACACAACACCTGCCATTGGATCTGAGATGAACTTTATATATATTTGGGAACAAGTCGGAAATTGAATACTGAGCAAAGACAGGAGGAATGCAAAGACAATGGTCTTGGGGAAGTGTAGGATGGTAGGACCATCGCAGAGCATATTGGTTCTTTTGAACAAACAGAAGAACATGAATCTTGGGTACAAGTCACTAAGTAAATGCAGAGAACCATCCATCCAGGAAGATCATGGAATTTCCAATTGATCCTGCGCCAAAGAAACTATTGAGCTTTGGATTTCACTACAAGAAAAAAACTCACTTCTCACAGGAACATAACATGTATAAAACATTTTATATTTAAGAATTTGAAAAAAAGAGAATATATTAGCCCCTTCACATCAGTTGAGTGCTTTCTTCAAGTGTGTTGGATGTTATCGGAAAACAAACAATTCCAAAATTCATCTCTATCGACTAGCATAATCAAAAGCTAATAGAAATGCAACTCATCTTCTCCTACCACATTTGCATAAATGAATATCTTTCAGCACTAAGCACCAAAGCTGATTTTTGACAAAATAATCCCATTATATTGACTTGTACTGAATATGGGAGTAGTTGCCTAGTAAAGCTCAAAACAGATCTCTAGTTATTTTATTCAATAATCGTCAACCATATGCCCTCGTCTGTGTGTAATTGACTTGTACCAGAAGGGGTCCCCAAGCTGTTCTTGGATTTATAATTTATTAAATTTTAATTCTCTATATGCAACTTTTCCTTTTACGAAAAAAAGAAAGGAAAAAAAAAAAAAAAAAAAACACTATTGTCCACTCAGGGCCAATGAGGTGAGTACCTGGATGTACACTTCAGGGCCCCGTAGGATTATTCGAGGTGCACGTAAGCTGGTTTGAACACCCACGGTAAAAAAAAAAAAAAAAAAAAAAAAAAAAAAAAAAAAAACCACCACTGAACCCCCAATGTGACTCAACTTGTAAGATCATTATTTTCTCATGCAAATATGTAATTCAAAATTAATGCGTCTATGAGAGCACCATTCTAAATGAACTCACCTAGTCACTGTGAATGCTCTGTTGAATCTACATCTGATGATTTGATAGGATGAGCTAACACATAACTATACTAACACAAAATTCATATGTTCCATTGCTAGTTACTTTATGCTGCATTTATTCATCACAGGAAGTGCCGCAGGAAAATGCTTAGGCCATCAACCACTTAGAGGCGACAAGTACCACAGTACTAAGTACTTACTAAATGAATTCAGTAATACAGCTAAAAGAGATGGTTCTTTGGATCAAGAAATTGAAAACTTGAATGTGCATTCAAATGGTTATTGCAAACCATATGTTAGCTCTTTTATTTCTAATGGTTGCACCAGTCCAGTAGGCTGTTTTTCAATTTTGCTTTTATTTTTGGATAGTCCCAAGTAGGGATAGTTACAAAATCACAAAATACAAAATGCTACTATACTGGTTTAAAAAGGCTAATTCAAGTTCAAATCCGTGACAAGCACTTTGGTTAGAAATTACGATGGGACAGCCCTTCCATATCTCTATCCTGCTTAAACAAGGTGGGGCACCCATTAGCCTCGATTAAGTTTTCTTTCTTTCTTTCTTTAAATTTTTTGAATCATTTTTTTTTTCCTTATAAAGAGAGATACAAACAATAAACAGTAGGGACGGTGGAGTTTTGAGGGTAGGGTGGGTCAATTAGTTTTTTATTTTGAAATTTTAAATTTTTTAAACAATACTTGAATCAGGGGGCAAGAAATCTTGGCCCGAACCTGACCTGCCAACTCAATTGGGCCCGCAGAGTTCACATCAATCAGAATTTTTTTGCCATCCCTAACTTTGATACCTGAGCCTTAAATAAATCAATAAATAATTGTGTATTTACAAAAGTAGAAAATTATATTAGCAACAAACCAAAAACTATCTACAAAAATCCATATTTTTATGGTAAAATGTTTCAAAAATATTAAAGGTCTAAAAACTTAAAAATGGTTCAACAAAGTGTCCAAATAATAAATTAACAGAGTGGCGATTGCAAAACAGGAACACTTAATCCACAACCATAAATTAACAAAGCGCTCAAGAAATATGCTTGCTTTAATGTTTAAAAAGAAATAAACAAGAGTAAAGATAAGAAAAACAAAGACAAAGAAAAAAATATAAAAGAAGAAAAGGATGGAGTTACATTTGCTAGGCCCCTAGTAACCAGCTGTTTACCCCTAAAAGTTGCAAATGCACTTAGAAGAGGGGTTTCTTGTACTTTAGTTGTAGGGGCTATGCACGCTACTTCAACATGTGGTTGGGTGGTGTTAAAGAAAATCCTAAAACCACTCCAAGCATTACAAGGCATCAAAGCACTAATCCACAAAAGCTAACGCCAGAAATGAAAATCCCTGGAAGGGGTAAGACTAACAATTGCACACCTTAGTCATCTCAAGGCTTAAACCTTGACAGCAAGACTCAGTGTAAGCTTTGAGGTGATTAATGAAAGCCTCAAGGGAACTAAGTTACTCAAGGGTTTAAACATATTTCTGTTGTTTAGAAAAAAGGGGCTAATTTAAGGAAAATAAAACTTAGAATTTACCAGATTTCATATCCACCCTGTCAACCCGTCCATATCTTCTGAAAAGACGCTCAACCTCGGACTGGCGAGAATCGAAGTCCAGGTTACCGCAAAAGATGGGCATTGTGCTCCTGAAAGCTTCCTGCAAATTAATAGTCTTCAATCTCAAATTAAGGAATTTTCAAAGTAGACATTCTTCATCTACGTATACCTCTAATATTCATAATCCTCTCAAAAACGTGAAAAAACATAATAAGCCATCAAACTGGCAAACAGAGGAAAACCATTGGATTTTTGCATGATAAAATTGAATCAGTTTTATTATGACTCAGGATCTAAATATTACCAGAAATCTTTGAAAACACATCTTCTATTTCCAAACAAAAAAATCCATAAAGAAACAATACCATCTTTTTCCACAGGGAAATGACAGGTAAGCAGATAGATGTCTCCACTTGCTTGCAACTATTAATATAAATACCGCAATAAAAACTGCTAGGCTCTACATTCCTTTTTCTCCCCCTTTCTGATTCTTATGAATTCTCTTTGTTCTCTCCCTCTCCAGTGAAAACATCAAATTCAGAATCAATTATAACTCAAAATCTCAAATCAACAACTTAAAGGGCAGTTTCAGGTATTCGCTTGTGTCAATATATCAGTCTCACCCCTTTCTCATAACTATTCTGTGCACAGCTTTCCAAAGATAAAGTAAAAGAAAAGAAAACTTGTCACAACAAAAAATGATGAAGCAGAAGTACATCAAATTAAAAAAGAGAAAAGCTCTAACAATGGAATAAGAATATGATATGCCATGACAAAGATCCCAACGTGTTCCTTGCAAGAATCAGGAGTAGGTGGGTTGAGAAGTGGATTTTGTGGGCCGCTGAATTATTATTGGAAGAATTGGTCCATTGCTGAGTAACGTCTACATGAATGTAGAAGAATAGGAAGCAGGTGTCTAAATGGCGTTATTATTTTGCATGTGGTTGTTTGAGTTTTTGTCAAATTATGGTCTTAAGTTTAGGAGAAGTTGTCAAGTCTTCGTGTATTTAAACTTTATCAGATTGAATACAAAGGGAGCATATATTTAGGATGAACATTGTGGTTCATTCTCACCTGAAGAGAATTTTTTTACGGCTGTTACTATTAAGCTTTGATTGGGACCTGATCATTGGTATCAAAGCACGGCAACCATGGCATTCAACAAAGAAAGGATTGAGGTTTTGGAGGCTGGACTTGACGGAGTTCAAGACGAGATGCAATAGATGGAACTTGGTGTGACTGATAAGCTGCACTAGTTAGAGGAGACCATCAATTGACTTTTGGAAGCTATACTTTCAAACCAAGAATCCCCTAGCCGCCACCACATCGAACGAGATGGATTTTCTCATACCAACAGAGACGATAATGTCTGAGGCAGAGCAATTTTTTCCTCCAAAATGGTGAAATTGGAGTTTCCACGTTACACCAGAGATGACCCTACTAAGTGGTTCAACCGAGTTGATCAATTCATTAAATATCAAGGCACTCTAGAAGCACAGAAGGTGTCCCTGGCATCATTCCACCTCGAAGGATAAGCCAACCAATGGTGGCAATGGCTGCACCGGGCTTAAAAAGAGGATGGAAGAGTGGTAACCTTAGCTATTTTTGAGGAGGAGCCGCAGGCATGATTCAGACCCACTGAATGTGAAAACTTTGATGAAACATTATCTTGCGTGCGGTAAGTTGGCTCATTATGGGACTAACAAAAAATGTTTGAGAAGTTGGGTAATCGAGTGCAAGGTGGATGCAAAAGGCATTGATAGAGACTTCTTTGGGAGGTCTGAAACGTGAAATTTTAGAGAGCATAAGCATGTTCACGCCAAAATATTAAAAGGAGCCATTTGTCTTGCATGCGTGCTAGACGACCAGTTACTATGCCAACGGAGATTTATACGACAACTACCACTCAACCAATTATAGTCAAACCTTACTACCCCATCAAAGTCACAACCAACATCTACCCTGAAGCGATTAACATGGGAAGAAATGCAAAAAAGGCGAGCTCAAGGCCATTTTTTTACTTGCGATAGCAAGTTCACTACAGGTTATAAATGCCGAGGCTCGCAGCTCTTGCTACTTTAAGGAAGTGTATGCAATGAAGGAGACACCGATGAAGAAGCAGAGGAAACCACAACCAATCTTCAACCTGATCCTGAAATATCATTGCATGCCTTAACTGGATGGTCCACTGCCAAAGTCAGGCATTATAAAGTAATTGTGCTCATTGACAGCGACTCTACCCACAATTTTATTAGTGAAAAGGTGGCCAATTTGCTTCACTTACCAGTTGTTCCCACAGAACAATTTAATGTACGAGAGGCTAATGGAAATCCCCTACGGTGCCAAGGAAGATTTGAGAATGTGAATGTCCTCCTTTAGGGTATTCCCTTTTCCCTTACCATTTATTCTCTACCACTAATCGGTTCAGACTAGGTGTTAGGCATACAATGTCTGAAGCAATTGGGCTCGATTATTTGTGATTGGAGAAAGATGAAAATGGAATTTAAGTGGCAAAATCAACCTCGAAGATTTCAGGGGATGAACGTACAACCCATTCAGCCTGCATCATTGGAAGCAATCTCTAAAGAAATAAGACAAGGAAGCTCAATGTTTGCAATTTGTATGTAGCCAATAGAGGAGGTATCACCACAGCCTATTCAAAAGGATATGCAACTGTTATTGGAGGCCTTTGCTGACATTTTTGAAGAACCTAAACAATTCCCCCCTATAAGAGAGGTCGACCATCATATTCCTCTTAAAGAAGGAATGGAGCCAATCAAAGTGCAACCCTACATGTATGCCCATTTTCAAAAAGCTGAAATTGAAAAACAAGTTCACGACATGTTAAAATTGGGGCTTATATGACCAAGTACTAGCCCTTTTTCATCTCTTGTATTACTTGTAAAAAATAAAAAAAGGATAGTGCATGGCGCTTTTGCATTGATTATTGTGTCCTTAATGCCGTTACTATCAAAGACCGTTTCCCCATTCCCACGGTTGATGACATGTTAGATGGTTGGCTACCATCAAGTACGAGTACACCGACTCGATGTTCCTAAAACTGCTTTTCGCACTCACAATGGCCATTATGAATATTTAGTTATGCATTTTGGTCTTTACAATGCTCCATCTACTTTTCAAGCAATTATGAATTCCATATTTCGCCCTTACCTCAATAAATTTATATTAGTTTTCTTTAATGACATTTTAATCAACAGCCCCAATTGGACCATGCATCTTGAATATGTTCAAATAGCTTTTGAAATTTTAAGGCAGCATCAATTTTTTATTAAAATTAGTAAAGGTGCTTAAGGTCAGCAAGAATTGGAGCATTTGGGCCATATTGTTACTCCATAGGGAGTGAAGGTGGATCAACGAAAAATTAAAGCAATGTTAAATTGGCATAGGCCTACTAATATTTTAAAATTGTGTGGGTTCTTAGGTCTTACAAGTTACTAAAGAAAATTTGTTCGCAATCATAGGATCTTGGCCAGACCACTCACTAATCTATTGAAGAAAGGATAGTTTGGATGGACAGAAGACGCAGAGATAGCGTTCAATGACCCAAAGAAGGCTATGACTTCCACTCCTATTCTTGCAATGCCTAACTTTAATGAGCCTTTTCTTATTGAATCTAATGCTTCACGGGATGGAATTGATGCAGTGCTAACATAACAAGGTAGACTAATTGCTTTCATGAGCCGAGCCTTGGGGATATCCAAACCTATGATGCTTGGACTCGAGTGCGGGTGTCGGATACGAGTACATTTCTCAGAGCCGAATCCTTCTCATTTTAAAAATTAAGATATAGGGATACAGTTAAAAAGAATCTAACTTTTGGATACGGATAAGTAGATACACCTTACAAAATATTTTTTAAAAAAATATCAGAAAAATGCCAAAATAACAAATAGAAAAACAGTTCAATTAAAGCAAATAACTACAAATTAACTCATATCAGCTTTCAAAAAATGAACTCGAAGTTTAATTTGTTTATCAACTATTTCGATAAAATCAATTTAAACAATTGGATTACAATTTGAAATTAATTTAACTTTGGAGCCAAAATAAATTCTTTAAAAAAAAAAAATCAATTTCAATGTCTTATATATTAATTAAAAAAATTATAGAAATAAATTTAAATTTAATACCAAAATAAAGATATAGCACTAAATCATTTTAATTACAAAATAAAAAGTTCCCACATAAAATATAAGAATAAGAAATTAATACAAAAATAAACTCAAATTAAATGGGTTTGACCATATAACTTATCCCAAAAAATAATTGTAATTTAATTAATTCCATGCATTGGGCATTACAAAGCCCATATAACACATCCATATCCAACTTCGAAATCAGTTAGGGGAGAGAAATTAGAGCTCATTTAACACATTGTCTTTCCCAACATGTTATCTTCTTTCTGGAAGCCAAAAGCAAAAATCGAGAAACAAAGCCAAAAATTAAGAAATTAACCCATTGTCTTCCCCAAGTTGTTATCCCTTTTGCTGCTATGTCCGAGTACAAAACCAAGGATCCGATCCATCGTGTCACTATCCGTGTCATGTCGCGTCAATATGGATACTTCTCTATTTTTGAAGAGTTCGAGCATCATAAATCCAAATTGTCACGGTCCACATACACTAGAGAAATGCTTGACATTATTTAAGCAATCAGAACTTGGTGACCATACTTGTTGGGACGAAAATTCTACATTCGATCAAAGAAGTCTTAAATATTTACTTGAACAATACATGGTCATGCCAAAGCAACAAAAATGGGTGGCTAAGCTACTGGGATATGACTATGAAATACTTTATAAGCCAGGGAGTGAAAATACAGCAGCAAATGCACACTAGTGGTGGGCAATCCAACTCTTAGCCCCCGTTTGTTTCATATTCTTTCTCCATTAAAATGAAAAATATAACCGTTATCCATCATATCAAACCATCTAATTTGAATTTCTATCTCTTATGTGGGGCCTATAACAACTATATCTTTCATTCTCATTTTTACAAAAATGGGAAACAAATACCCCCTTAATGCTTTTTTTTGTGCCATAGGCTCAAATATGGGAGGACATTATGGGAGCAACAATTAAAGATGCTTATATGGAGAAAATTGGAAAGTTGGCCACTAACCAGACAAGATCCCTTTACACATGGCATAATGGTTGAAGCTGTACAGAAATCGAGTGGTAGTGCCTCGCAATTCGTCTATAATTAACCAGCTCTTGCAAGAAATCCATGATTCACACATTGGGGGCCATTCAAGAGCGCTGCAAACATATATCATTCAGGAGCGCTACAAACATATATAAGACTTGCCCAACAATTTTATTGGCCATCTATGCATCGAGTGGTGCATGCATATGTCTCCTCTCGCGATATCTATCAACGAGCAAAGGCTGCAACATTGTCCCTGCGAGATTCTTACAACCCTTACCCATTCCATGTCAATTATGGGATGAAATCACCATGGATTTTATCCAAGGACTCCCTCTATCAAGTGGCAAAGATACAATTTTAGTTGTGGATCGTCTCAACAAAACAGCACATTTTCTGGCCTTGGCTCATCCTTTTACAGTAAAATGGAGGCTAAAAAATTGTGGAAGGTGTGGTTAAATTACACAGTATGCCCAGGTCAATTATTAGTGATCATGACCATATTTTTATTAAGAACTTCTGGTGTGAATTCTTCAAGTTATTTGGAACCCAGCTCAAGATGAGTTTAGCCTACCATCCACTGACGGATGGACAATCCAAAGTTGTCAATCAATGTGTAGAGTAGTATCTTCGTTGCTTTGTCCACCAACAGCAACGTAAATGGAGTTCTCTACTTCCATGGGCCAAATACTGGTATAACACAACTTAACATGCATCCATAGGGATGGCACCCTTCCAAACCTTGTATGGTCGGCCACCTACAATTACTCATTACCAAGTGGGAACAACTCCAGTTAATGAAGTGGATCAGAATCTCACTTCAAGAGATGACTTACTATGTCAACTCAAACAAAATATATATTCGGTGAATAATCAAATGAAATAGGCAGCTGATTCCAAGCGGCATGACATTGAATTCAATGAAGGGAGGACTAAGTTTTTCTTAAACTTAACCATTATTAGCAGCAGACAGTGTTCAAACGAGCTTACCAAAAGTTGGCTAGCAGATTTTATGGACAATATCCAATTGTGAAACATATTGACAAGGTGGCATATAAACTTAAGCTTCCAGACGGATCCCGTATACAACCTGTTTTCCATGTTTCATTGCTCAAAAAGAAGTTGGGAGAGTCATGTGTTGCTAGTCTTGAGCAGCCACCTTTCAATGATGATGGGGAAATTGTTATGGAACCAGAAGCTACAACGGACACTCACTAGATAAAAAAAAGGCCTAGATTTATTGAGCAAAGTTTGGTCAAACGGAAAAGACTTCGAGTAGAAGATGCCACATGGGAAAACACGGAAGAGCTACAGGATCGATTCGTTAACATGGACCTTGAGGACAAGGATTCAGTGAAAGAGGGGGCCACGATGAAGATCCCAACTTGCTCCTCTAAAGAATCAGAAGTACATGGATTGAGAAGTGGATTTTGTGGGCTGTTGAATTATTATTGGAAGAATTGATCCATTGCTGGGTAACGTCTACATGAATGCTGAAGAATAGGAGGCAGGTGTTTAATTGGTAGTTATTATTTTGCACATAGTTGTTTGAATTTTCGTTAAATTATGATCTTAAGTTTAGGAGTAGTTGTTAAGTGTTTGTGTATTTAAACTTTATCAGATTGAATACAAAGGAAGCATATATTCAGCACAAACATTGTGGTTCATTCTCACTTTAAGAGAGTTTTTTTTACTGCAGTTACTGCTAAGCTCTGATTGGGACATTATCAGAATATTCAAAATAAATTGAACACTAACAATCAACAATTCTATTAGCTAAGCTTAAAAATAACTAAAAGTAATTTTTTGTATCAATTTTTCTAAATTAATTTCTTTACTAAAAAAGTAACTTATTTTTAATTTTTATCGATAGTAAAATTTACTTATTGACTTCTTCACTAAAGATACAGAATAGCTATTTTGAACTTGACAAAATACAGATTTAAAATCAAACCAAAATCAGAAACAATAACAAGTGAGAAACAAAACAGATCTGAGAAAATACGTTAAAATTTGCAAATATAATTAAATGCACGTACATAATTATTACAGAGAGAAGAAATTGAGGTTCTTACACAGTTACACTGAAAGTCTTCGCAGAGTAGAGTAAAACCCTAGAGAGAGTCCGAAATACTTTTGCAGTACAAAATAGATGATAAAACGATAGCGTTTGGTTTCACAGCAAGTTAGTCCAAGTCATTGAAAGGTGGGCTTGAGATTTGGGCTTTCCAAAAGCCGAATTGGGCTATAATAGTTGGGCTCGTGCAAACTTTTGTCTTTGAGTAGAAAGGGAAAATTAGGGCATGAACGCCTATTTTCATCAAAATTTTCAAACATTAGTTCAAACTTAAATTTGGCCCCATTTGTTGAAAAACAGTTTTTTTTGTTTTTTTTTTTTTGAGAATATATGATTAAAAATTATGAAAATTTATAAAACCATTATTTTATTGAAAGAATAGGTGATTAATAATAAGATACAAGAAAAATAAATTTTAAACAATGAGGATCAAATAGGATTTGGTCCCAAGATAGTTTATAATTTTTATTGCATATCTATTGGCAAAGCTACTGTTCAAGCTCGATCAGCTTCATAAAACTCTTTGATTTTCTATCTTCTCCTTTTCTCCTTTATAATTCACAACATCACATTTAAGCCGCCCCATGTTTGGTATTGATTAAAATTAGATTTTAATCTAAGTTAAAGTCAAATAATAAATATTAACTACATATTTCATGAATTTCACAATTTTTCAATCACACATTTCAAAAATTTCTATTAAAATTACTAAAAATCTAATTTTAATCCCTACCAAACATTGTAACAGGTCGGTGCTCCTTGGTTGTAAGTCATCAGAAGTATTGTAAGAAGGTTGAATTGCATCATAAGTCAATCAATATAGTGAAAAAGACATTGCTCATGAAGGAGAGTTTGGTAACGGAGGACGTAAACCATTGCATTGGATCGAACCTCCATATCATATCGTATTTTTCTAAAAAAGTTGCAATAACCAATTCACTCACCTATTGGTTAATTAGTCTTGGGCTTTCATTTTGTTGTTCAAATGGATTTTTAGCTTCAACGTTATGTATTCTTTAGAATAAAAAGTTTTGTTGTGTACATTTTTTTCTTCCTTTGGTCACTTGTTTTTAATCAGTTATGCTTTAATATTGGTAGTAAGTTATTTGTTTCTAATTGTGTTTATTAAATTATTAACTAGTTATCTTAGTTGTTTATAGTAAGCTGAACAATAATTTAACACGTGCTAATCAAGTTATAAATCTCCCCGACCTTTGCCAAATCTACAAAAACTCTTATAGGTGTTCAATTAAGAGTAACAATATTCACAAGTTCCATTTCTCATCTAAAATTGTGAGTTACTCATTTTTTTTTTTAAAAAGTTTTTGTACTATGTTTTTATTGATTGTCACATCCAATTTTTTCTTCTTTGTGCATAATAATAGTCCATGAACTAAATATCTAATTGTATTTTTATTACTATAATGCATTAAACATTATTCATACAAGTAAAGGAACCATGTATCATTAATTATATCTAATTTTTATCGTATTATACTATGCAAAATGATTTCTTTGAAATTGTGAATCATCAAGTTCATTAAACAGCAGAAAATATAAATATAATCATCAAGAACCATCGTACTATAAGTTATTTCATTTCATGCAAATAACATATTAATCTTTTTCTTACAAAGTAGGTTTTACAATCAAATATGTAAATTCCTTATTTGAAAACTTCCTATGCTCCTCTATTTTGACGGGCAGCACTAGTCTTGGTGAAATTTTATGGTCTCGAGCTAAAGAAAAGGTTCCAACAAGGTGATTGTTGCTCACCAACAGTGGGAAGTCGATGATCTTGTGCTTTCAAAGGTCAAAGGTGGCCAGCTATGGTATTTCCTTAATTTTTATATAAAGCTTTGTTTATGATTTTTTTTTTTTTTTTTTTTGGAATTAGAATTTAGTATATCATGCTAATTTTCTTAGATTTGAAATCAATTATAAGGTTTTTCCATATCTTTTTTTAAATGTAGGTCTGACTTGGAAACTATACATTTCACTCTTTCAAAGTTCTTACGCATATGAGCATGTTCTTTGGAGTTGAAAATGTAAGAAATAACATATGTTTCCATTAAAAAAAATGGCAAAATGATATTTGGGTGTCCCATGTAGTTTGTGCACGTCTGAGTAATTTTTGTCTACAATTGAACTACCTTGATATATACCTTAAACTTTATGGATATTTAAAAGTATAATAATATAGGTACCAGTGCCTAAGTTTGTCATTAAAATGGAAAAGTGCCACTCCAAGTTCTTGATTTGTTATTCTTTAGGATTATATTCCTTGATGGATCTGGATGTAGAAAATAAATTTCTTACCAGCTTGCATGAGTTTATCAGTTTGATTTTGATGGAGATGAAAATTAGAGGATTTTATTTCATATTTTTCATATCGAATTGGCCAACAATTTCTATATTAATTCTTACGGGTTATATTTGCTTATAATTAATGGAAGTGTGATATGGTTTTGCTCAATTTTTAAAAGGTATCAATGTGTTATAGTTATGAGCTATAAACTTTAAAACAAAGCAATAAAATATTTAAGAGAATATAAAATTACAAAATATATTCATAGTAAACCATAAATTATCTTTAAAAATCCATAATAAATCATATTTAACAAAATTAAAACTCTTAACTTGTAAACAAACATAAAATATATCTCTATATTAGCAAATAAATAAATTCATAAAGAGTAATAACATAATAGAATTGTAACTTACTAGAAGTAGTAAGAACCAAAACGTTCCTATATCATCACTACTAACAAATTCTTTATTTGATTTCTCTGTTGCTTTCTTAAACATTCTCATTCTTTTCTTACTTTCCCTTTTCCTTCTTCATCTTTGTATAGGCTGAAAAATGGGAAAGAAATGAAACATTCTAGGATGTAAAAAATAGTCCAAAAGGCTAAAGCTAGTCATAAAATTAAAGGCAAGACAAATGAGCAAAACACCTTAGTTGCGTAAGGCATGAGATGTAAGCCTCAAAAAGTGTTTATGATTGACTCTAGGATAGGGTGTATACTATTTCTGTACAATCACACTAAATTTAGCTATTGCAACTTGTTAGAATATGATGCCCCAGTGCAGTTGTCTAACTCGCTTCAGTCTCTCTTTTGATATTGCATGTGAGTGAACCAGATAAATGGGGTCAATTGGCTAATTGGAAAAAGTGTTTGTCTACTTCTTTGAAATTAAACAAATATTGTGAGTGCTCTTGTTTGTTTCTCACAGATTATATGTTGTTTGAATAATTTGTGCTTTGTTCTTTGTTGTAATCCTTTTTAAATGAATAATTGGACCTTATGAGTTGAGTTTCTCTTTCTCGAAATTCTCGTATGCATTAAGCTAATTGCATCTTTGATAGTTGAAGTAGATGAGCAGTTGATGAACCTTTAATTCATGATAGAATTTCCTTTTTTTTTTTTCTTTCCTATTAAGATTTGCTCTTGTGTGCTGATTTGGAACTTTAATTTGGCATGTTTAGGGTTCTGTTGCAGAAAACTCTATCTCAGGGTTATGACAATAGCTCCTGGCCTGTACAGGATGAAAAAGGCACATATTGATATACTTAAGTAATTTTGAAATCTTTAATTCCTTAGTCATCTCCCATTCAACTTTGACATTCTTGTGACTCTGAAAATATTTTTTGTATCTATTTTTATAATAGCCATAATGGATTTGCAGGACTCTTTAAGAGATTTTTCTTGCTGGTGTAGTTAACTTGTAGGGTTCTAAAACCATACCTATCGAGCGCTTATACCAACCACATAGATCCAAATTCGGTAAAGTATCCATCTTCCTCTTTTTGTATTTTTTTATTTCTCCCGTTGATTCACACTAATCATATAAAATTTTATCATTTCAACTTTACTGCTTTTTTCCATGTCAATGCTTCTTTCCTCATAATTTAATTACCAACATTGAAACCCCAACATTCATTTATGATGATTCTTGGCAGATAATTTTGATTTCATTTCTTTTCTAAACTTATCCCCTCTCCTTTAAAAGAGCCTACCATTCTCCAATCTCAAAGTCGGGTCAGGTTTGTTGTGTTCATAAGCACTGGACTCATTTGTTTCGAAAATTGTACTTGTGGCATGCTACTATCATTAGGGGTTTTCAGTTTTCTGGCCAAGTTGAAAGATGGTCAGACCTTTTGTAAATTAGTCATGTAAGTGGCTTTTTTTCTTTTTCTTGGAAATTTTGAAATTTATAAATTATAATCATGCCATTAATGACCAACATTTCTTGACGTTATTAGAATTTAAATGAACATTTAGCTAGTGTTGTTGGGTCCTATATCACATGGTATGATATATTTTCCAACACCTATTTGATGTTTTCGGTTTACTTCGTTTGAAAGGTTAACAAAATAACATTGAAACAATTGTAGAAAATAACAAACTAAATCGTATTTTTTACCATAATCTGTCTCTACTAAGAAACAAAATAGTGAACAAGGAGCGTCGAATATTCCAAGAGTTTCTTCGACCTTGGTTTTCGAAAAGTTCAATTTCGACATGTATATCTCATTGAGAGATTTGTTGATACTCTTTTTAGTTTGAGGTGAATCATTTGTGATCATATTTGTATGGTGCTATTTTGTGCAGACACAAAATCTTTCAACGGACTAGCCTGAGCTTGAGGTCGAGATAAAATTTTATAAGCCAATGTTTTATCCAAGAAGGACGTGTTAATGGAAGTCTAGATCTTGCGAGAGTTATAGGTGCTATACAAGATCTATTCAACATTTTTTTAATTTTTTTGAATTTATGTTAGACTTTGAAAGGCCATAAGTTGACTGATTCTCCATCATGCAAGCTTCATTGTAGACTACATTATTAATTATTGAATAGATTGATCTAGATATAATCGTTAATACTAGAGCGAGAGGACTTCATGTCATCCTACTTTTTGGTAGCATGATATTGTATAAATCTTTTATTGAAAATTGTGAGAGAATACTTGAGAACTTAGGTAATTGCAAGTTAATTACATTTTGTTCTTTTCTCTAACTTCCTTGTAGAGTAGTGAAATAGTCCCTTTGCTCCCCCACAACCTCATTCAACGCACATATCCTTTGTCAATCTTGAACACAAAATGCACTAACATTACCTTAAAATAAACGCTTCATTGCATTGCATTGACATAAAACTAGTCCAATATAGAAATGTAGAGAGTTAAATATAAATATCAATCAAAAAGCTTTTATAAGCTTAAGCAAAAGATGTTCTATTACAAAATTTAAATTACACAATACGTGACCTTTTAATTAAAACGTATAAGAGTACGTCATTTTCTACATTCTCTATGCCATCCTAGACAAAAAATAAATTAAAATGACAATCATCTTTTAAAAAGTGATAAACATACATAAAGCCCCCGTTTGCCTCTTTTACTCACTTTATCCTCGATCGCATTATCGGTCCACTGTCAACTATCAATGGATCTTTTCCCGGACTTGACGTTGGACTTGACTTTGATGCTTGCGTGTCCTGGATCACATCAGAAATAAAACATTCTAAGATGTAAAAAATAGTCAAAAAGGCTAAAGCTAGTCATAAAATTAAAAGGCTAGACAAATGAGCAAACACCTTAGTTGCATGAGGCATGAGATATAAGCCTCCAAAAGTGTTTTTGACTGACTCGAGGATAGGGTGTATATTATTTCTGTACAATCGCACTAAATTTAGCTATTACAACATGTTTAGAATATGATCCTTAGTGCAGTTGTCTAACTCACTAGTGTCTCTCTTTTGATATTGCATGAGAGTGAACCAGTTTGGCAGGGGGGAGGGAGGTCACTAAGCTAATTGAAAAACGTGTTTGTCGAGCCGAACAAATATTGTGAGTGCTCTTGTTTGTTTTTCACAGATTATATGTTGATTGAATAATTTGTGCTTTTTTCTTCGGTGTAATCATTTTTAAATGAATAATTGGACCTTATGGGTTGAGTTTCTCTCTCAAGAAGGACGTGTTAATGATAGTCTAAATCTAGCGAGAGTTATACGTGCTACACAAGATCTATTCAACATTTTTTTAATTTTTTTGAATTTATGTTAGAATCTGAAAGGCCATAAGTTGACTCATTCTCCATCATATAAGATGCATTGTAGACTACATTATTAGGTATTGAATAGATTGATCTAGGTATAATTGATAGTACTATAGCGAGAGGACTTCATGTCGTCCTACTTTTTGGTGGATGATATTGTATAAATCTTCTATTGAAAATTGTGTGAGAATACGTGAGAACTTGGATGATTGCAATTTAATTACATTTTGTTCTTTTCTCTAACTTCCTTATAGATCAGTGAAATAGTCCCTTTGCTCCCCCACAATCTCATTCAACGCACATATCTTTTGTCAATCTTTAACACAAAATGCACTAACATTACCCTAAAATAAACGCATTTTCGTGCATTGCACTGACATAAAACTAGTCCAATATAGAAAAGTAGAGAGTTAAATATACATATCAATTAAAAAGCTCTAATAAGGTTAAGCAAAAGATGTTCTATTACAAAAATTTAAATTACACAATACGTGACCTTTTAATCAAAATGTATAAGAGTACGTCACTTTCTACATTCTCTATCCCATCCTAGACAAAAAATAAATTAAAATGATAATCATCTTTTAAAAAGTGATAAACATACATAAAACTCCCATTTGGCCCCCATTAAGTTAAATTTCATTTTTCTCCCTCCTATTGTCAATGACACATTTTTTTTATAAAATAATATTACACATAAATAAAAAAATTTTTATTTCTTTTCAACCACTCATTCTCCAAAAAAATACTATTCCATCCATTTTAATTTGAAAAAATGGGGGCCAAACGGGGGCAAAAGGTCATCACATGAATAAAAAATAATAAAATTAAAAATAAAAAACACTACACGTACCCTCGTCTTCGAATCAGCAGCAACCACATTCTACTCTAAAAATTTGACTTCTCTCAATATCCTTCATAAAATAATAAATAAAAAGTGACAGAAACTTGAAAAAGGTACATGAATTAAGTTAGATATATTTTCTAGTGTTATTTCATAAATTCAAAAAATTGACAAAAATTAAAAAAATATAGCATATATCAACTTTGTTAAGAAACACATTCAAAAGTATAATAGTGACAAACAATAAAAGAAGTCAATCTATTAAAATTCAAAAAAGTGATAAATACCAAAAATGTGACAAATAATAAGAGAAATCAAATTTATCTACTAAAAAAGATGTTAGGAAACATATTATTTAAGACATGACATGTACCTTCGATTTCAAACCTGCTCCATCAACTTTCTTATCCCCCGTTTGATTTCTCTCAAATCCTTCACAAAAATAAATAAAAGTGACATACATCTCATTAAAAAAATGACAAATTCATAAAATTGTCACAACATGTCACTTTCTAATGTAGAATCTTAATTTATATTTATTTTTTCACGAACCCCTTGTATTCATTTTTATGATTATTTTTCATCATAACATTTAATGGTCAAATTTGTGACAAGATTTTTGACCTTTTAATTAGTAGAATGTTGCACGACATTTAATTGATAAAATTATCATCAAATCTCCAAAACAAAGCAAAAAAATCATGAAAATTATGTGCAAGTACGCTAAATAAAAAATTTAGCAATGGTTCAAATATAACGGAACACAGACTGTTTTAGGGGGGCTGGGTTGGGCTGTAGCCCCCCCCCCCTTAGGCCCAAGAGTTTTTTTTAAAGGTTTTTTTATTTTTTTTATTTTGGTAAAAAACTAATTTTTTATGTGTAAGTTTTTTTTTTTGTTTTCCATGTATTAGCCCGGTTTGAAATTTTTTAGTCCGATCTTGGATCCAATCCTGGATCCGTCCCTGACGGAACATGCTCCAAAATTTGTGACATTAGCTAATTGTTGATTTCATTTTACTAAATAATTATGGAATGTATAGTTTATTAATGAACAATCAAGCAAAACTTGAACTATTTAAATCAAAATTTCGAAGTTTCTTACATGCATGGCAGAATTTAGGAATTATGTTGATTATTTGCAGATTTTGAGTATAAAATACACAGAAATTCCTTTGAAAAGAATGTAGTCAAAGTGACATTGATTTCAAAAAAAATTATTTTGATTTTCGATTTTCGATTGTTGGCCAGGTCATTCAAACTTATGATAGGTCGTTGTGATAACATTTTAACCATCTTTGTGATCTATCCTCAAATGTTAATGGGAGTATTTTACACATTATGACATCACTTTTCCTTGGAGTTTCATCTAAGATGTGTATTTATCCAAAAGGTCTACCGAGTCACTTCCGCATCACAAGTCATGAGCTAGGAAATGTTTAGCTTCTCAATTAGCAAATCGAACAAAATACATTTTAAGAAGAAAGACTACTGAGATACTTATCTGCTACTCCTTTTTGTTTGGTCCCTATGTTGGCTATGCGACTTTTAACTGATCTACAACGTTTTCGTCCCTACGATCAACCTCCAATGCAGGATTTATGCGTGGGTCATGCTCGGGTATGTCCCCCAAGTCCAATTTCATTTTAAGGTAAAATTTATTTTATTTTTTCCTTTTTTTTCGGGTGCACCCAACTCCACCCTTGGTCACACTATTTCATTTGACCTTGAAAGGCTGGGTATGCCTAGGCAGTCGACCACGTATACTTCATGAAAATCTCATGCCTTTTTGTGAAGAAAGTCTTGTAAAAAAATGACAAGTAAGAAAAGAAGGTCTTGTAAGAAAATGACAAATAAGAAAAATTCTTTTGAAATTTTCTTTACGTAGATATTAATTAAGGTGAGAAAATTTTGTAGTAAGAAAAAGTCTTGCGAATTAAATTTTAGAAGGAAAAAGTCTTATGCTAACTAAATTCTAGTTAGTAAAAAGTCTTATGCTTAATTAAATTCATAAGAAAAAGTCTTTAAGTGAAAGTGATGAAAAAATCTACCAAAAAGTCTACTAAAATAACAAAATCTTAAATGAAAACTTTTTCTCATAGAAAGGAAATCTTACTATGATTATCTTTATTTTTTCTTATAATTTTTGTGTCTTTTTGCTTTTTCTTATAATCGTCAGGATCTTTTATCAAGAAACTCCCACACTGAGAGATATAACGCTCAGTGATTTGCTTCTTGATCAGTAAGGAAGTGTCATCTCCATTTCTATCTAGTACGGATAATATGTGGCTTTCTATAACAATTATTCTACCAATTTCTCGATTTTCTAAACAAATATCAATAAATTTTTAAAAAATTTGTACTGAACAACAAAGTAAAGTAGATGATGTATAATTGTCTAATGGCATAAAATATTAGAACTAAAGATCAATATATTTGTAATGGCCTTAGAGTACGTTATCGTTCAGCAAATTAATTTCTTCATTTTTTTTAACGCTCTCTTAACTTTTTTAGGCGACTTTTGCCTTCCTTCACGGCGGCAAAATAATTTTTTTTCTCACTGTAAATTAATTCATTTTTTCAATTTATTTATCAAGTTTGAAAATTAAGGATCTTATTTTTTGTTGAGTCAAACAGATTTATTATGATTTTAAAACAAGCATGTAAAATTATAAATTTATGTTTCAACTTCTGTAGATTATTGTGTAGGAGATATGTCAGTTTCCTTGCATTTTTTTATATGCAGGTATATGAATTTCTCTCCATCTATAAGAAACAAAAACCGTAAAAAATTGAGAAAAAAGAGAGACGATAATGGGAAGTAAAACATGGAATCTTCCTGCAAATGATTTGAATTTACTTTAAAAAATCCAACATAATGTTACAATTAAAATCTCGTTAAAAGCAATTATAAAGGCTATTGTGATGATAAATACACCATATATATATATATAATCATTTCTTCTTCAGATTGAGGATTTAAAGCAATAAATTCTTGATTAGAATAACTAGAAGATGAAGAGGAAGAAGAGATTTTTGACTTTTGTTTTAAATCTTGAGTTTTGAGAATAGCAACTTCTATTCGAACATCTTTCATTTGACTATATATATATATATATAGTTTTTATTGGATTATGATTATAATTGTAAATTTGTTGTGATGTATTTATTGAAAATATATTTTAATTGTGGTGTGACTATAATGTGGTGTAGGAAATAAATTTTGTATTGGTAATATAATTACCCTTGGGATAAATGCAATTGGTTAGAAAATTGTGGATGGACCTTTAAGATTTTAATTGGGTTGATAAGAGATTAAGGATATGTAGGGCCTGTGATGGGGATGACCAAAAAAATCCATTCAACCTGATATTTGTGGGTCCCTCCTTGAATGGGATAGAGATTACATGTCTAACCAAGTAAACGGGGGCAGGGGCGGGTATGGGGTGGAGATAATTGCTCCAAAGCGGGTACGAGAAATATAGTTCTTGCCCCACTTAAAGTTAACTTCAAATCTAAATTTTCTGTCGAACACAAATAAAAGATTTATTATCATTTTAAAAAAGAACATAAGCTACTCTTAATAAGTTGAAAAATTTAATATTTTTCTAACTAAAGACATAAAGAAATAAAAGTAAACATAAAAACAAAAAATAAACGGGGCGATAAATGAGGTAGGGGACCTGTCTTGTCCTACTCTAATCGGGCATGTGGACGGGGCAAGGTGACAAAAATACAAGATGGGAGGGAGGTGGGAATGATCAACTTATCCCATACTCGTCCCGTCATCATCCCTACTTGTGAGGCTTTAATTTTTGGCCTATAAGTAATTTAATTGGATTTTGCTACTTGTATTTAAAAACATATAGATGATGGATTGCATAATATGATGTGAAGGGAAATTATTGTATGAAAAAAATGATTGTGTTTAGACAAATGGTAGTGTGTCATGTGGCATTATGTATTCTATTATGTAAATTTTGATGTACATACAGTAAGATCCCATTTAATTTGGTTTGACAAAAAGTGGCTTTTTATAAACAAAAACATAATTTTTTTCCTTTCTGTTTTTTGGCTTCCTAAAGAGTTTTTTTGGGTTCCGTAAAGAGCCATGTCTGAAGCAGCGGCCTCTTGAGCCTCTGCTGAGGTCCGACTATGTGTTCAAGCTCAAGTTTCACTAGCATAATGCCTTTTGGTAATTGGTGGGAATTTCTACATCATTCCTTGTCCTAGTGCTTTTATGGCTTCTTGAACCTTGACTATTGCTCAATTTTCAGGAAGGTAGGTGGAAAAAGATTGGGAAAATAAGAATATGGGGTAACATTTTAGGGAGTTTTGCAAGAAAAAATGGGTAACTACATAAGAGGGCCCTCTTATTTCTAAGGACCAAGCCTGTGTGACAACCCCCTGGTTGTCCAAGGGGCTTAAGCCTATTTCTAAACTTTTGATGTTGAAAAATGGCATTACACTTTTCAACTTCACCAGAATTTCGGGATAAATTTAGTTTTACATGATTTTTCGTGAGCTTGGAACAAATTATTGGTACGAGCTTGAGAAAGAAAACCCTTTATAGGCAGAAGGAACTAAAAGAACCAACCCATGTCAAGCTATAATGGCCCTTCCTTGGTGGCATGCAGCGGTGGATCTGGAAATTTATGATTGATTGATTAGGATAATGCAATTGTCCGACGATGATCTACATCGTAGGCTGTCCAATCAACCTTCCTATAGGTGGATTGGGGGTGGTGCCGCCGTCATAGCTGGACAAATCACTTAGTAAAAAATGATGGACATTTTTATTTTATCTTATTACTTTATAAGGCTCTTTATAGTCGTTTCTGACCTTGATAATTTAGTACGAAACATTCATCCGACCTTTGTAGTTCGTACCTACACCCTTTTAAGGTTTTTGGCCCTGCTAAAGTGTGTCAATGTTCATCCGACATGAAAATCCGGCTTGGAGCATTCAACATCATTTTTTCTTGGATGACAACATTAGTAATAGCATTTATGTATAACCACCCATGCTTCTTGATGAATTTGTTTTTAGTTGGAACTTGGATGACCGGTCAATAAAATTCTATTTATGACTATCAGACTATACTTAAATGTTTGTTTCACGACAAAGACCTAATATTTGATTATATTTATGAAAGAAACACGAATAAGGATGTGGTTAGATAATCCAAGGAGTTTTTTTGGGCGATGCATCTCCTAAGGTTAATTAGTTATTAAGCCCTTGTTTGAGCCCCATTTTCTGAAAGAAAATGAATTTTTGAACAGTATTTTGATCTCATTTCAACGACACATTTTTCAATAAAATAATATTAGACATAAATCTAAAACTTTTCTTTATTTTTTATCACATATTTCCTATCAGTACACTATTCAAATTTTTTTTTTTTTTTTTTTTTTTTTTTTTTTGACAAAAATGAAGTTCAAAGAAGGGCTAAATAGACGCAACTCAATTTCCTTATAAAACTCAATTTTCCATTTTATACAATATTTCACTTTGTTTATATTTTTCTAAATATGATGAAATACTACATCTCTGCGGCCTCTCAACCAATAATTTATATGTCTGTCTTTCTTAAAAGAATAAGTATCACATACTCCATTAAATTTCATGGCTTCTACTTCATTTGGGGTCATTGCCTTTCATGGGCACAACCGACTTGAGACTATATCGAATACCATAACCTTATGTGTGCACAACTGACTTTAGCTGAGAATTCATTTTGTACTTTATTATTTATTTTGGGTCTTATTTTGATCGTGATTTCATTTTAAATATCAATATATTAAGTGGAATGGTTCAATCTCCTTAAAAGCATTATAGATTATCAACCCCCAAGTCTAGTGGACACTAGACTTTGTTTGAACTCCTCTATAGTTCTCGATTTAACAATACGATTTGGTTTCAATCTATCATAATAAAAGTTTAAGCTACTCGATGTGTAGATCAAGCAATTTCAATTTTTCCTTTTTAAAATCCAAAAATGTTGATTTTCATGGATGTGTTATAAAGATAATTGAACTTCGAACATGTTTGTTTTGGTACCATAATTAATATTAGAAAGAAAATAGTTATTTATTTATATTTATATTGCCAACTAGTACTTTCTCCATCAATCTTTGTGTCCACATACTGCATGCCAAAATAATGAGATCATCAATATTCTCCTAAAGTAGAAATGTCTTATTCTAACAAGTCTTTAAGCTTTAACATACACACACATTTAATGTATATAAATAAATACAACTACCCACTGGATGATTAAATAATCACCCTTAAAACATAAATTACATTTGTTACATGAATACTGAAATTCTTGTTTGCATGTGTAAGCAATGTAATTTCATTCTTGTAGTATATGTGGAAAACATTAAGTTATATAATATTCTAACCAGTTGCCTTTACTAGAGAGAATCAGCCCTTGAGCAACCTAGAGGGCATGCATGCATATTTAATTATATATGTTAACTTGCAGAAAATTATAGTATTTTGAAATTGTTAATAAGACATTTGATTTTTCTATCATTTACAAAAGTTATTGAACATAGAAATGGAGAAACCGAGAAGATTCTCAATTCATTCAACCAACTCAAAAATACAAGCAAAAAAGCTATAAATAGCTATACAATTGAAAGTCAGTTGCATAATAGCCAGCTGCCAGCTAACAACTTAAGAGAAAGCGAAAAACAAACTATATACAAGCTAATACTCCCTTTCAAGATGTACCGTAAATATACTTTATAGGAATCTTGGCTAATAATGAAAGAAGATCAAAGAAGGATAGGTTTGGTGATGACATCGACAGGCTAATATTGAAAACAAATTGAAAGAAGATTTATTATTCCTCTACAACCTTGTCATGAATGAAATGACAATCAATTTGATTGAATATTTGATCCAGCCCCTTGTTGATCTTGGATCCGTTCTTTCAAACCAACAAAAAGATATTGAAGCAAGATCACATCCTTCATTACGAGCTTTTACACATGCTTCTAGAGCTACTTCTATTTGTTTAGTCCACTCATGAAAGTGGAATCAGAAGCAATTTGAATGGCAGCTTGATTCTGGCAAAAAAAGAAGAGTGAGAGAGGATATTTGGATCTGAAAATCCTATAACAACTATTTGATCGAGAGAAGTTCACTAATAGTCGCAGCAAGTGCTGGATACTCTGCTTCAGTAGATGAACGAGCATAGTAGCTAGTGCTTGGCTTTCCAAGATACCAAAGAGTCGCCAATAAAAATGAAAAAAACATTTTTATGGACTTTATTATGCCAACTAAAGATCCCAATCAGCATCTGAAATTGCTTTGAGTTTGACAGCAAGTACAGAGTTTGACAAATCCCTTAAACCGAGAGATATGATGCTTAAAAGAACAAGCCTTGGCCCGGGTTATTCTTCGAATAAGAAAGAAGATGATGCAATGCTTTGAGATGTTGAAACCTAGGCTGTGAGAGGAATTGACTTAGTTTGTGAATAGCATAAAGGGTCACACAAATCAATCAACCAATATGTCTTCTGTAATGAAAAGCATCAGGTAAGAGATCCCCTTCATGAAATCTGAGAGTGACTTTAGGATCCATAGGAGTAGCAACATGCTTACACTAGTGCTTTCTTAGAGATATTATGCTTGAGCTAGATTAAGCAATTTTAATCCCGAAAAAATACTTTAAACATCCTAGATCCTTTAAAAATGCATTAACATCTAGCTACACTAAGTGCATCTTTTGACATACCGCAAGAGCCAACAAGACTATAATGATGACTGTTTTTGCCACTGGAGAGAAAGTGTCAAAATAATCGAGACCTTGTTGTGTGTAACCTTTTGCTACAAGACACGCTTTTTGTCTTTTGACCGAACCATTTGATTGGTACTTGATCTTATAAATCATCGACAGCCAATTAAATGATTTCGTAGTGACAATGAGACAACATACAAACTGTTTTTTAGTCCCATAGCCTCCAACTCAAGTTTCATAGCTATATGCCATTGAGAATAAATACTTGATAGCTTGATGAAAGAACTGTGGTTCAAACTGAGAAAAAACATTAAACACAAACTATCTGTGGAGGGACAAGGCTATCTAAGAAACAGAGTTCCCAATGTGATAATAAGAACTAATAGAAGGAATGGAACACTGAGCAATCGAGTTACAGTGAAAGTGTTTGAGATAAACGGAAGGCTTAACAACCTTTCATGACTTTCTCAAAATTGGAACCACATCAAGAGAATATAACTCAGGAGATGGCAGCTCTGCCCGGTTAGAATAATGAACTTTATCATCAGGAGTAAAGAGATTCATAGTCAGAGGGTTCATCACAAGTATCCTGATGAGGAATCAATGAAGGAACAGGTCAGACCACATCAGGAAATGGATCAACAACCTGCTCTGCCTCAGCAACAATATAAAAAGAAACCTCTTCATGGAAAAATACATCGTGTGATATAAACATCTGCTTGGAAAGAACATCATACAGCTTGTAACCTTGACTATAAGTGGATAGCCCAAAAACACACACACCTTTGTTGAAACTTAGTCTTATGAGTAGTCAAATTAGATGCAAAGGCCAAATACCTAAAAAATTCTGAGGTAAGAATAATCTGTAGAATTGTTATATAGGACTTTATATGGGGTTTTCTGTTTCAATAGAGGTGAAGGAGTTTTGTTGATCAAGAAGGTAACTGTTAAGACATAATCGGTCCAAAACTTGATAGAAACCTGAGATTGAAAATATAAAGCCCTCGTCATATTAAGAAGAGGCTGATTTTTGCTCTTCACAATCGAGTTTTGTTGTGTCCTCTCTACATAACTAAACTGATGTAAAACTCCCTTTTCAGCAAAAAAATCAATTCTGGAGCATTGTCCGACCTGAACTTTTTATTTGAGCATTAAATTAAGTTGCCACCATATTTAAGAACTTTCAAACAACTATTGCTGCATCATATTTGTGTTCTAATAGGTAAACCCAGGTGAATCTAGAATAATCATCAACCAAGGTTAAAATGAACCTATGTCATGTATAAGAAGGAACATGATAGGGTCCCCAAATGCCAAAATGCCCAATGTCAAAATGACAGCTTCAAAGATGATTATTAGACTCAAACAATAGCCCTTTTTGTTTAGTAGAAGGGTAAATATAACAAGGAACACATTTATTGATTTTGGTAAGATCAAACAACAATTGAGATTTCAAACTATCCATCCTTTTAAAAGAAATATGGTCAAGTCTGTTATGCCAAACATGAACTGAAATATTATTTACATAAGCATTGGAAATGGAATTTAGAAATTTTATATGAAACACATATAGATCTGCACACGATCATCCATGCCAATCATCCTTTTGGTGTTGGCTTCCTAAATAATAAAGTGATCAGGAAAGAAACTAATAGTAAGCTAAGAGCTGCATGTTAGAGCACTAACGGATAACAAGTTGAACTTGAATTGTTTCACAAATAGAACACTTCGAAGATCGAGAGTAGAGATTAATCTGACATCACAACACAACATAACTAGAATTTTTGTGTGATTTGGTAAAGTGACAGTAGAGTTTTCAATTTCTCTCATTGATATGAAAACAGCAGTAGTGGAAATAGATATGCCTAATAGCACCTAAGTCTACAATCCAAAAAGCATTAGAAGAAAAAAGAGGGTGAACTGACACTGAGAAACATATACTTATAGAATATGAAGTAGTTGTGTTGTAATGATGATCATCAGTGTTTGATACTGATTAGAGCTCAAATTTTGAACAAAATTCTCAACATCTAGTTGCTGATCATGCTGCTTGTCTTCATTCTAAGAAAAAGAGGAAGTAGAAATTCGATTCACTGAATTAGAACTAGAAGAATTGTTGGAATTGTCCCTCTATTTTGGTTTATAACTCGGTGGAGATTCATCCTGTATCATCTATTAATATCATGACCATGATAATTATAGGGATTGTAAAATGGTCTGTCTTTCTTCTTATTATCTTAAAGGCAAAAGCCATAGCTCCACTAGAATCGATATCAGAAGTAATCTATTTATCTATTTTCCTTTGATGATTTTCTTGAGATATCAAGGCAAACACCTAATTGATAGGAGGCAAAGGATCTATAAGGAGTTGTCATCTGATTTGAGAAAATGAGTCATGCAGTCCTATGAGAAAGGACATCAAGAATTCCATTTGGTGATGATTGGTTAATTCTTTAATTCTTTCCAAATGGTCTTGAGTTTAGAATATAAACGCTGACGGTACTTTGATCCTAAACAAGGTTCATCAATTCTCATTTTAACTGAAAAATATGTGGTCCATTTTTCTATTGAAACATATCCTTAAGATCAGTGTAGATTTCATGAGCTGAAGTGGCAAAAATCACACTAGCAAAAATCTCTTTGGATACAGAATTCAAAATTCAAGAGATGATTTTGTTATTGTTTTGAATCTAAAAATTAAGTATATCTGAATCAATACCTTCAGGTTTGATTATGGATCTATCAATACATATAAGTTTATTCTTCATTGACAAAGCTATTGTCATTGCTCAACTCCAAGAGGCATAGTTATCTCCTGTGAGTTGCTAAGAAACATGGACTAAGCCTAGACTATTAGAATGGCAAAGAACGTAGGGACTAGAAGGTTCATCAATGGTGGACTTGCTCGAAGATGACCTCGCATTAGAAATGTTTACAGATTGCTACTACTCCATTCGAAGCTTAGAACAAAGATCAAACCAAATATAGAGAAGGATGAAAAAGAAAGCAATAGAAAAACAAGCTTAATAACAAAGAACTACAATTGAATCAATGGAGGAGAGGAATACATCAAACTCTTTGCTCTGATGACGTATTGAACATAGAAATGGAAAAATCGTGAAGTACCTCATTTCATTCAATAGACTAGAAATTACAAGCTAAATAGCTATACAACAGTGTTATAAATTGGGCCTAGAAATCATTTTATTGAAAGTGGAATAGTTTCGATATCAATTTGTTATGAAAAGATAAGAGATTAAGACAATTATATGAAGTAGATGATCACAAGAATACAAGAAAGAAAATAATTTGTAGAAGATGAAGATTTTATTATAATATTGAGAAAGAATACAAAGATTTTGTATTGTGACTTATCTAACCAATAATGAGGTTAAACAACCCAAATAAATTGTAGAGAATAGCCACATTTTTATAGAGAATAATCCAAGCCCTAAAAGTCCAAATATTTCTGTAGTTTGATCTCTTTAAGTCCAACTCAAATTCCAACTCTCAATAAGACTTGTAAATAGAATTTCAACTAGAATTTGTCAAACAGACTTCGAATAGGATTCCAAAATCATTTCAAATAAATTTTTTCTTAATGTGCACTTAAATTAGAATCACCAATTATTTTTAACAAAGAATTCGAGTCACACCCAAATTCTAAGAAACAGAAAGTTGGTTACATAAAAACTAGATGTCAACTAATAACTTAACAGAAAACGAAACAAATTTTATAGAAGCTAATAAAAGTTGTGCAATTCCAATGAAAAACGTGAAAGAGCGAAACATATCAATACTTATGTGGTCTTGGACTTGAATGCATTATTGGTCCTTCTTATTCATTGGTAGACTCAACAAGGTGGTAAAAAAATTAGGTTGCCGATCCTAAGTTTATTAAAATGAGTGTGAAATTCTAGAGATTATTGAAGTTCTGCCTCCATTTTAAGTGAGTGCCTGAATTTCAATTTTGTCACACTCATCGAAATTTATAATTTTGTTTCAGTAATTGGGACTGGAATTGAAACATGATTATTTGTGTATATCTCTGTCATTTTCCTTTTTGACAAACTCATGAAGTTAGGCTAGTGATTTGATTCGAATAAAAGTATAAATTAAGTGATTCAACAAAACAACATTCAAATATCAACTCAAAGTTCAATAATATTCATATTGCCAAGTTTTCATGGAAAAAAAAAAAAAACCACATAAAAACACTCAATCACATGCTGCCAAATCACCCTAATCACCCTATTTTTTTTTCGATGTTTTTAATCCCTGTTTATTCAGCATTTTTGTAAGATTATAGTATAGGCAATATAAGATGTTTGTCCATTTTCCTGTCCAGAATTATCAATTTTGCCGTAACAAAAATATGCCTAATAGTTTTCGCTAATCACCGTGGCTCAGTGATTCACTAAAAGTTGGTGGAACCACAACAGAAGAAGAAACTTTGAGCCTCTTAACCCTTGATTCCTCCTCTCCACCACCACTCATCACCTCCGGGCTACTAATCCACCCCATCATTCGATTTCCGAAACCTTGTTGTCCCAAGTAAATGTCACTAATATCCAACGCATTGAAGTTCAAACCCTGCTGCCAAAAACCCCATTCGTTGCTATACTCTGACACGGTCGAGCTTCCCCGAGAAGAGGGTTCATTAATAACAACATGAGGAGGCACAAGTACACTTGGTTGCACAACTTTCTTTATTTTGTTCATATCAGCATAACTTCGATATTGATCATAGCCCCTTAAGTGAAAGATACTAGAAAAAGTGAAATGGTCACTTACTCTATTCTTATTTGCCTTGGTTTCTGCAGAGTTTCTAGCCATTATAGCTTGCAAATTCTTGCTTAATTTAGCTTTGGAAGAAGAAAAACTTAGCCCATTAATCCTGTTCGAATCGGAATGAATTGGACTAGAATCAACTGTAGCAAAGTTTGTACGAGCATTTTCTCCGCGAAGAACACGTGCCGCTTCATCATAGGCTAGAGCAGCTTCTTCAGGTGTATCATAAGTTCCAAGCCATAATCTTACTCCTCGATATGAGTCTTTGATCTCAGCAACCCATCTGCCTGAAGGCCTTTGTCTCACACCAACAAATCTACGTGGCAGTTTTCGCAAACCCATGGTGGCAGGCACCGCCATAGTAGTGGTGGTTTCCGCTATATCACGTCCAGACATTTTTTTTTTGGGGGTTCGGTCCAGAGGTTTATCCGTTGAAGTGAAATTTCAAATCGGATCGACTGAAACAAGTATATTACAATTCAAGCAGGTTATATAGAGAGGTTTCGCGATCTGTCACTGCATTTATATAAAGCCAATTCAAAGAATGAGGCTGGTCGTGTCCCATTAAGCTTAACCAAGTTGGCTTGGCTCCTGGAAAACTCTGATTAAAAAATTAATCGATTGGCATTATTACATAAAATACAAGGATGCCTAGTAAATAAAAAAAAAAATGGATTCTGGTTAGTTGGCCAACAACTGACAGTTAAAACTTGTATTTTGCCAAATATGTACTTTTAGTTCTCAAAGAGGGAATTAAACTACATAAATAATTTTGATCTACAATAGTTTAATTTGTAGAAAGATGCTTTAACATGGAGATTTGTTAATAAATGTCCTCATATTTGTGTGAGGACTGAGGCATGTGATCAAAAATTGAAATTGACTCACGACATGTTGAGTGTACAAGTGAAATAAATAATGTATTTGTTCAGTAAATATAGTTTTGACAAGAGAATTGAGCTACTTCTGTAATAGGATAACTTTTAGGTTAACATTTTATGATGAAAATTCCGAACACGATTTAGTGAGGTGATTCAACAAAACCATCCCCCACGATTTGTGTAACCCGATCATGTTATATTATGTTTCGGTTATGTAAACTTATGGAGTAACTAGTTTCGTCATTTTCCGACTATGTATTCACTTGGAATTAATGTCATTTTCCATAATCTACACCCTGTTGTTCTACTTTTCGAAGCAATATTTTAGGAGCTGATGGCATTTACAGATTTGTTAGTACCATTATTCCTAACCCATTTGCATGCCTTTTAAGTTATTTAATTTGGGGTCAGCATGTATGAGCATGCATATCCCCTCCCATTTTGGGGTCAGTGTGTATTGATTGAACTCAACTAGATGATGTCAAATTTGTTGAGCTCACACACATGGATGTGTTAAGTACTATATTAAGGTGTACTTAATTGAGATGATAGTTTTCTACAATATCAGATCATATAGTGAACTAACAAATCTGTAAATGCCATCAGCTCCTGTCTATAAACCAGAACCATGTAAATATACACTATTACAACCACCCTCTTGAAAAGAACCCCCGCCTACTCCCTTCTAAAATATAAAATGTGAATATAACCAAAAATGACATTCAATAAAAAGTAGGCAGCCTAAAATATAACCAATGTAACATACGAAAAAGTTGCAGCACTTACTCTAAATACAACAAATAGTACAAAGTCCCGCATGGCTGCTTCAATTACAAAAAATATAGACTTCCCAAGGATGGTATAAATGCAAAAAATCATCTACTTCCATCCCACAAGTGTTTCAAATACAAAAAATAAGGTACTTTGTATGCTGTTGTAACAACCAAATTGCCAAAAAAATAGCAATTTTCCACCATTTACAAACTTGATATTAGTTCAACGCTCTCTTGCGTGTCCCAACAGTTTGCGGTGCTTGAGAAGATGATACGTTACAAAATTGTGCCTCCTCAACATCTATGGTGTTTGCAACGTTGACTTCTGACCTACTATAGGTTCTCGAAACTGTGAACTTCATAGCTACCTGTACATGAGGAAATTCATAACAAAATTATCAAAAGTGTCAAATGCATATTGAATCAAAACAAAATGAAAGAAAACATCAAATATGATTAGCAAAGGCAGGCACCTTTTTATGACCCTTCGATTTCTTTGAACTCCTTTCCAAGGAACTTTTTTGCGAAGTTTTCTTGGCGCACCTTTACTTTTTGTATAGTTTGGATCCAAAATGTTGATGCTATTGACATTGCCCAGTTCGTTCCCATGCACCCCCACGATATTACTTTTCAACTTAGCCAGTTCGCTTGTTTGGAACTCAATCCAACCTAAAAACTGTTTGGACCGTTCTTCACTTGTCGCAACCATGTCTGCCATCTTCGTAAAAGCGACACAAAATTGCTTATATCTCAACTGGTCTGTAGTACATACCAAACCATCATACATGGTCGGGACCCGTATGTACGGTCTACAAACATCTCACCTTCATCTCCTCAAAACATACTTCTCAGGAAACGTGGAGATATCATTGCGAATTAAAATTGAGATTGCATTCTTGCAAATAATACCACGAAACTCGAACAAATGACAGTTGCACTCAATCTCGCAGTTATCCCCACGATAACAAACTGTAAAAAAAAAAAATCTTCTTTCCTTCTTTGAGAATGATATCCTCACGGACCTCGTACTTTGTTACCTCGCTAAAGCCTTTCACGAATAGTACTTCACAATAAACTTTCTTGTAAATTCTTGTTGGAACGCCCTAAATTTTGTGATTGTGTACACTTCTTGGAATTGTTTCTCCATATCGTACTTTGTAGCACACGGAACCAAACATGATCTTACAGTTTGAAATTTTAAGTCATGTCCATCCAGCCCTCCTCAAATTCCTTACAACTTAGTGCATCATACACCAACCCATGTATAGCATGAAGTATTTACTCTTTTTCAACATGGTAGCCGAACTTTTCGGGCAATTTCTTAGAATATACCACAAGCACCATCTATGCCTATTGTTTGGGAAAACTAATGCAATAGCATTTTGCATAGCTCGATCTTAATTTGTAATAATTTCACTAGGAGCTTTACCACACATACATTCAAGCCATGTTCTAAATAGCCAAACAAATGTATATGTTTCTTTGTTCGAGACCAAAGCACATCCGAATAGAGTTGACGGCCTATGGTGGTTCACCTTTATGAAAGGAGCGAATGTCATATCGTACATGTTTGTAAAGTAAGTCGTATCAAAAGTAACGACATCACCAAACTCCTTATAAGCTTCCTACATTGATTATCTACCCAAAACACATTTCTCAAATGACACTCTTTATCCAAGTCCATACTAAAATAAAAACATGGACTACTTGCTTTCATTTTCGAGAAACACGCTTGTATTAAAGCAGCGTCCTCTGCCCCAAGTCTTAAGCAGCGCACTTTATCAATGAAATTTCTACAATCTTTCTCAACATGTCATATACTCAAGTCCACCTGCCTCTACAACAATTGAGTTGTAGCTTTTATGCACAGGTATTCCTGCTATATCATTCAGCTCAAGTCGTCTTTTAATGTGTTCACTGAATGTTCGATTGCATCTATACAACCCAAACTTAGTTGGGCTTGTTTTACAGTTATGCTCTAAATGAACCACGTTTATACGCCACATTCCAGAAATATCAGAACACGCAGTCAATCTGGCTTTGCACCTTGTTTGAATTGTAGGTGGTAGCTTTAGAGAAGTACTGTTCTCACGATTTCGTCAACCTTCTCGACTACAGCTATAACTCACATATTGTACAATCCTGTCATCTTTCTTTGTTGAATTTTTTTTTCTGAAGGAAAAACCTAATCGATAAACGTATCTCTTGTAGAATTTAAATACCTCGTTTTCATCAGCAAATTTCATACCAACTTTAGGTACGATAATCTCATTCTGTGTTCCTAACATTTTCCCAGCCAAATCATCGTCACTCGCAAGTTGAGATGAGTTAACCTCCATTCCTGCAAGGAATTAACATTCAGTGAATGCAAAGCATGAATACTCAACGACATAGCATTTCATTTTCTCAGAGAATATGTAGCTCAATGGATAAAAAACAACAAAACATGCTGTTTGAAACTAATATAATGCCCCAGTTTCATAAACAAGGACCTTAAACCAGAATTAAAACTCTCAAAAGTTACTGTGACATAGCATTCCTACCATGTATGCATATGCATTTCTGAAACTTATCTTCAATCCCTCAACATTTCATTTTCTCAAAGAATATGTAGCTCAATGGAAAATAGGTACTCACCCAAGTTTTCATCGCCACCGTACTCGCCGACCAGATTGGTGGACGCGATTTGTGTATCTCTTTCAACGTGGGTCAATTTCTCTGTATTATAGGCAGAAGATGAAGTTAAATGTTTGCATATTCTTCCCCTTTTGTGCCATCGCTGGCGGCGTCTATGTCGAAGAAGGTGAAGACATTCAGTGTTAGCCCGTCCATTATCGGTGGCGTCCGAGTCCGGACGATGTCGGTTGGGAACGCGGGAAATGAAAAAAGAAACAAGGGTTTTATATTTCAAATTTGGGGTTCTTTTTTTAATTTTATTTAGCGAGATTTTAAATGAAAATATCGTCAATATATCGTGATTATGGACACGTTTACGTGAACAGTAGTGTACTTGTAGCTAGGGGCGGATTCCGGGGGGGGGGGGGTCCTGCAGGGTCAAGTGACCTCTAGATTTTGAATTTATTTCTTTTTTTTT
>NW_019267442.1:101757-137783 GCF_002742605.1 Olea europaea var. sylvestris | reverse complement strand
CAAGTGACCTCCAGATTTTGAGTTTACTTACTTTTTTTTTTCCTTTTTTTTTTTTTAAAGTCTTGTTTGGTATCGATTGAAATTTAAATTTTAATCTAAATCAAAGTTAATGATTAATTTTAATAACATATTTTCATGAAATCCTTAACTTTTATCAAAATTTACTAAATATTTGATTTTAATCCTCACCAAATAGGGGCGAAATTTTAATCCTTAAATTTGATTTTTCTTTTCTTTTCTCTTACTCTATTTTACTCTCTTTCGCACATTTTACCAAAACCTTAACTTTTCTAATTTTTCAAAATTTGTTGTAAATTTTTCTACAAATTATCACATCTACTACAAATTTTTACCTTTCAATCAAGTTTTCAATTAATTAGAATCTAAATTTGCATTTTTTCCTATCCTATTTGTGTACATAGAATGTATCTGAACTGATTATATTCAACTTAACTTATATTCAATGAGGTTTATTTATTTGATTGAATATTAGTTATATGTTTTTCCTTTCGGCCCTCGGAATTGATTAAAATATTAAATACACTATAAATTTTTTAACCATAAATATGAATTTTCATCCAATTGATGAAAATTATGAGCAAATTATTGATTAAGAAATTTTTTTAAATGCAAATCTTCATTTTCTTGGATCAAGTATAAATCATTCAAAAAACAATAACAAAGTATTCGATTTGTACAAAGTTTGATTGTACTCCCTTAACTAAAAAATTCTGCGTCCGCCCCTGCCCTACTCAAAATGGATTCAAATCTGCCAGCTCACCATTATGGACATGGTTATGTAATACCCAATGTACGCCCAACATTTTCCTTTTCTTTCCTACTACTTATAAGTTCCTTGTAAGTCACCCCAAACAATTAATCTTCAATAGTTCAAATTTAGAAGAACTGGGATATATATATTAGCCGTATAATAATAGATTAATTATCTTCAGCAGGTAGAATTCCAGTTTTTTGGAATAACAATAACTTTGTGCAGTTGGTACATCTCTTGATTCTCGAATGCCTCGATAATTTCCACTTAAGGAAAGGGTTGGTCATACCAAGCTGGCTTATGAGCTACGGCTTAATAACTAAGCACAGCCGAGCATCTTTAAATAAAAAGCCAGAATCGGATAATAAAATCAATAAAAATAAATGCAATTTTTTTCAAATTTAAGTTTAGTAATGAAATCTTATCTAGTTAAATAAATGTGAATAAATACTTTTTTAACCAGTTTAATGATTTAATCTTCTATATGAGATGATTCAACATGGTTACAAGCGAGGGAAAATACTTTTTATCCAATTCTCGTCGTCAACTATTTATAAAAATTCATTTACCAAATTTTTGAGTGAAATAAATCAGTTTTTTACTTAATGGAATAACTCGATAGATATATTTATGAATGGGTAGAGTCACCAAGTGGATTTTAGTTATTGGAAAGGGAATGATTTGTGGGGCTCCAAAACACATTGCCATGTCCTTTGTGGTGTTTGTTTCTTCTTTGATTAAATCGACATTATATTTAAATATTCAAACATAACGACGCATTAATATTTTATGATTATAAATTATATTAATTAATGTTTGGAAGACAGTTGAAAAGAATACTTTTGTCCAATTGCTAAAAGTATGGACTTGGACTAAGAGTTTGCTCATTCAAATGCAGCCTTTGATTCCTTACACTTTTATTCCTCTACAAGTGGAAGAAAGCCATTTGTTGCCTAGTGATTTTTATAATGTTGTACAACTACAAATACATGAATCATGTTTTGAATGACATTGGTTAATAAGTCGTTTTAATACGTCTAATATGCATTATTAGATAGAATATTACAGTTTTTTTAATTATTTTTTTAATATAGTTCAATACTGTTCAACTCTATTTTACGAAATTAGTTTTATTTAAACATTATAGGGTAGTCAAAAATGTTAAGAATGTGTAACTTTAGATTAATTATTAGAGATTAATTATTAGAGTCTATGGTACATTTTTTTGCCTTTGTAGCACTCTATCTTAGTGCTTCCATAGGCAAGTTAAGAGAGAATGTTTGGTAATCCTTCTTGGTCACATCTTCTTTCCGTTTCATGGTATTGCTATGAAAAGAATCCTGAAAAGCATAGCCAGAAAGGAAAGTTCATCGATCTTATACTTAATTTTCTATTGAAATGAAGAATTTGTTCAATGTCACTTCGGACATAGCTGTTCACGTCTTCCGTTGACTTCCACCATTTCCAAAATGGACGAAAGCCTAATTTTATTTTCTTGAGATCCCATCCAGAAATTTACTGTGAGATAATAATGAAGCAAGGATACTAGGCAGGGTAGAAAAAAGAAGAAACTATTGCACAACTTCTGCCTTTTCTCAAACCCACTTCTTTGTCACCACTCAAGATATATAGTGACTAGTTAGTCATCGGTCACAAACTTTATTCTTTTGGTGCATTGTATATGGGCTTCCTGGGAAGCTCCTTGCTGATCTAAGGCTTCAAAAACGAAGTAAACAAGCAAAATGGATTATGAATAAAGGAGAATAGGATTTCCTCTTAATATAACGGCGAAGAAACAATATTAATTCATAGCTTTATATTGAACGCAATTAAGAAAAGGATTTGTATAATTTTGCTATATATTTCATTCATTCGTAATGTCAATAAATAGGTACAATGAGGTTGCTATACAAGTAAAATGACTAAGATTCATGCTGATTACAAGTAAAATGAACTAATATCTATATTGATTTTGTGCAACTGTACCAAAAACCATGCTGATCTTGTGCAAGTATTCTATTCTATGAGTAAAGATTTATAAGGAATATTGACTAAGATTCATGCACATTTTCTACAGTTGTATTCTTAGTATGGAAATTTCAGTACTCCCCCTCAAGTTGATGCATGAAGATCTGTGATGCCTAACTTGCAGTAGAAGTGATGAAATAAATCATGATGCAATGCCTTGGTAAAAATATCTACAGTTTGATTAGTTGCGGAGACGTGAAATAGGTGAGGAAACTAGAGCAAAGCTTGTCACAAATAATGGCAATCAATCTCTATGTGTTTGGTCCACTCATGAAATAGTGGGTTGCGAACAATATATAGTACCGATTGATTATCACAAAAAAGATGAATAGTAGGTGAATGGGATATGTCAAGATCAGCAAGGAAGGTTTTGAGCTAGATAAGCTTACACGTTGTTACGGCCATGGCTCGGTATTCGACCTCGATGGAGAAGCAAGCCACTGTGGTTTGTTTTTTGGTGCACCAAGAAATGGGATTGGTACCGAGTTGGATGAAGTAGCCAGCAGTGAAACGATAAGTTGTTGGGCAGCTGGCTTAGTCAAATCTATATGGCTCGGTATTCGACCTCGATGGAGAAGCAAGCCACTGTGGTTTGTTTTTTGGTGCACCAAGAAATGGGATTGGTACCGAGTTGGATGAAGTAACCAACAATGAAACAATAAGTTGTTGGGCAGCTGGCTTAGTCGAATCTATATGGGCAATGAGCTCAAGACCACTGGAGGCTACAAAGAAAATGCCATGACCTAAAGTGCCCTTGAGGTAGCGAATGAACAACAGTTAAATGAGGAGCTCGAGGTGCATGCATGAACTAACTTTGTATGTTGACTGACAATAAGATAACGTCAGGTCGGGTGATGGTGAGATAAATGAGACGTCCAACGAGCCAATGATAGGGACCCAGGTTTGGCAGGAGATTGTAATCACTAGTTGTAAACTTCAGATTTTGTTCCATGGGAAAGGAAGTGGGCGAGCACCTAGCTGGCCACTATTAGATAGAATATTAAGAATATACTTCCATTGGTTGAGGAAGATCTCGGTAGAAGAATGGCCACTTCAAGACCAAGGAAATACTTGAGATGACCTAGATACATAGTTTTGAAGTGACTAGAAAACATAGTTTTGTAATGATCAATTCGTAAAGGGCCAGCGCCTGGGATCAGAATGTCATCAACATTTACACCCAATGGGTTCATTGCCTGAAGGAAGTGGCTCAAGTGTCTAAGTGCAATTGTCTTCAAGTGCTCAAAGCTCAAAATTCATAGCCTCACCCCGGTGGGAGTATCTATTGGCATCAGTATAGCAAGCAGGGTCAGTAGTAGTACTAAGAGCAGCTAGAAAGGAACGGTGAGTGGATCAAAAGCAAGAGTATAAAAAAAAATAGGATAGGGGATGAGTAGTACCTAAGGACAATGTAATAGATGAAGATACAGTGGGCGTAGATGGAAGAGTCTGGCAAATGTAATCAAGCAAGTAAGATGGATGAACGGTAGTGCGAGTGGAATGACGAGGGACGGAAGGAGGGGGGAGAAGTAAGATTCGAGGTGGAAAAAGATGGTGCAAGATCAGGGGTAGGGTTGGAAACAGGGAAGGGAATGATGGGGTTATGATGGTCGAGAGTAGATGAGAGATAGTGATAAGGAAAACCAATCTCATGAAAAGTGACGTTACGAGAATAGAAAATAGTATGCATGCCAAGGTTATAAAGCTTGTAGGCTGTGTGAGTGCTAAGGTAGCCAAGGAAAAGGCATTTAGAGGCATGGAGAAAAAATTATCTTGATGGGAGGTAAGGGTTTGAGCATAATAGAGGCAGTCGAAGATACGAGGGTAATCATAAGATGGTTTTTTATTTAAGAGGAGTTTGAAAGGTGTTTTGCTGTCAAGGTCGTGGCTATGCATGCAGTTGATGAGATAAACAACTATAAGAATTTATTCGTCCCAAATTTTCTTTGAGGATGGTAGTAACTGAATTTGATAGACAAAAAGTCGGTTAGATTTTGACCCTTTAAACTGACACATCCATATCAATCTCACTATTTTCTTTCATGAGTGATTTGCTTCCATGGATTTGTTTCTCTAGAACTTGACTGGATTCTCTTCAAGGCCATATTGATACATACATGCATAAATATGATTAAGACCATCTTTGTTATAGTTAGCCACCTAAGCCAAATAGCATACCTTGTAACTAATTTTTCTCTTTGTTGAACCTCTTTGACTTTTATTGCCTTTTATT
Source organism: Olea europaea var. sylvestris (assembly GCF_002742605.1). Classification (NCBI taxonomy): domain Eukaryota; kingdom Viridiplantae; phylum Streptophyta; class Magnoliopsida; order Lamiales; family Oleaceae; genus Olea; species Olea europaea. The sequence continues at coordinate 132,750 of NW_019267442.1, read as the reverse complement.
TTGAAAACCCCACTTTACAAGTTTAAAGCCCGAAAAAACAATGTCTTCACCCAAGCCATAGAGTTAGTAGAGTATTGTTCATTATTATGATATGTATGGGTGTGCAACAATTAAGTGTGAGTACAAATTTATGATAGGACTATTGGTGGAATGGAGCATATTTTCAATCTCAATCCATAAGTTTCATCATTAGTGCAATGTTTTGGGTTAAAGAAAAAAATTGGAAGCGAGAAAAGAAGTGACGAAGGAAATGGTTCTTAATGTTACAAAATTATTCTATTTTCATATTTCTTCCTTGCATCACAAGAAAGTGTCTGGTTTATGTGAAATAGATGCAAAGAAGATTTGAGTGGAGTGATTGGCTTTACATGTTTTATATATGTTTGAGCTTGAGTTGATTCATTTTTGCTCCACTCGTTTCGATGGCTTTTAAGTTACATACCTAAATATTTCCCACCTTGACCCTAAGCCACATTTCAACCCTTAAAAAGACCTTATGATTCATGTTATGTAGGTGATCTAATTGATGGAGAATGGGAAGATATGCAAGCATATGATAAATCATTTCCATTCGAATGACTTTGAGCGAAACACTTACCCTTTAAACACATGAGAGTTGAGTGCTTATTCTCGTGAGGGTCTATATGTTTTGTTTACTCCATCTTCATATGAAAATGCCTACTAATTGATTATAAGTTTTGTGAGAATATTTGTTCATGATATGTTATATGTTTTGAAGAGTTTGGTTGCTCTATTTTGATGGCATTGCAGTCTTAATATTATTGTGAAATTAAATTTAAGTTTTACTCGAGATGAGCAATAGCTTAGTGTGGGGAAATTTGATAAGGATGTAAAATGTTATATTTTCCATCCATTAATGCTTATATTTTCATGATTAATTGATGCCTAAATGTACTCAGTACCCTTAAATTTTGATTTAGGTTACAAATGGATGAATACGGAGGAAGAAATGGGCTAAACAGATACTAGAGTGAAAGAAAATAAAAGTTTAGGGACCAAGTTACAAGTAATACATAGACGAGACGAGCGATAAAATGAAGATCGAAGATGCCAAGGCCTTAATTAGATATAATTGGAAGATAAATGAACAATATTACAAGAGAAAATGGCTAAAATGAAGCAAAATCAAAGTTTGAGGACTAAAGTGCAAATACTAAAAAGTATTGTCGAACCCTAAGATGAAGATTCAAGAGTGTTAAGGGCTAATCATATGAGGAAAAAAGTCAAAGGGGTGAAATATTGTAATGCCCCTAATTCTCGGAACCCGAAGCGTTAAAATAATATTCGTTTCTTTATTTGGTTTGACCCCTTTGACGCTATCCAAAGTATTTTATAAATCCAATCTTTTTTTTTAATATATAAAAATATAGTGGAAGGTAGTTATCCATATAAACTTAGGCAAATGTAGAAAAATTTGATTTGTAAAAGATTTGAAGGCAAATCGACAATTACGGATTTAACAACGGCGGAAGGAAAATATATTTGACCTAGTAAATGTCTATTAAAATTTATGAAATTTTTACAGGAACTAAAGAATTCATATATGTACCACATATAAAAATTTGGGGTTTCGACAATAACATTTGAAGCACGAAAATATTACTCGAATATGCTAGACGGGAATCTCGGATTCGACACGATGCAATTTACTAAAACGGGCATAACTTTTTTTTGATAATATTTTTGAGAAATTACAAAGGCCACTATTAGAAGACTCATGGACCTTTCAAACCCCACTGATTTCACTTAAAAACATGCAATGTAGCCCAAGTTATACCATTTTCAAATAGGAGGATAGAATCTGCAATTTAACCCAGTATAAATTTAAACTTCATAAATATTCAATCCAACACCTCTAAATTCTAGTTAACATGCATCATCTATGAAACTAGACAAAATAAACATTAAAACATTTCTAAAAAGTGTCATCTAATTATCCATAAAATGTCTACATAAATAGAAATATTTACTAGAAATTGAAAGCATTAGAGATCGCCGAACACTTGCCACTATGCCAACCACTGTCATGCCTCGATCTTAGTCTATAAAATTATTTGTACGGATGAGTACTATAAATAATACTCAGCAGGAAGCACTTAAGTAAATGGTAAAAATATATTTTTTCAGAAATGCAAATTTTAATTAATTGCGTCACCGTTAATTTCAAGCGAATTGGTGATCAGTTAAGTCCACTTACTTGTAGGTTTTGACAACCCCATTTCATTTATCATAATCATTTCTTCATATAAACCACCAAACGGTGATTCCATTTCTTGTGTAAACCACGAAACGGTGATTCCATCATGAGTAACATAATAGTAAGTTTAATGCAAACAAAAACATATAAGTCTTTCATCACTTACAAAAGCGCCGAAACACCCCTACCTTAATGCTTGGAATTTGAATACCGTTTTGCGTTCAATAAGAAGTAAAAATGCAGCGTACTTTCTTGCCTTTTCTTCAAATAAAATTTTCAGATATAAGATACTTTATGTCTAGGGAAGAGGGGTAAAATAATTTTATGCGGTTAAAAGAGGTGAAATTTGGCTTTTTCAATACAATATGGCTTGTAAAACTAAAAAGGGACAGGTTTCTGTATTTTTTTCCTCATGGTGTGGCCATGTAGAAATTTAAAATGGGAGTTACAAATTTTCAATTGCAATGGTGGTGGAAGTTGTATTTAAAAAAATGGAGGTTACACTTGAGGAAATGGGAGGTGGTTGAAATTTTAAAATGTTGACTTCCAAATGGATATGGATAGGGATGTGTAGGTTATCATCCCAATAATAAAATGGCAGTTTACAAACAAAATGGCAGTGAATAAAATGGCAGTTTTTTTTTCATGGCTAATAAAAAATGGTGTATAAATAATATGGTAAGTTGGGATGGTTAATGCACTATACAATAGGTTTTCTAATCTAACTTTTAAAGATTTGATAGATATACAATAAAATGTGTGTCGTCAAAACAAAGTAACAAATAAAATTTGTCGTATAAAGAGATTTCGACACCTTACAAATTTTTTTTTTTTTTTTTAAAACAAGTATGCGAAACTTTACTATCATGACCAAAACTTTAATTTGAACTATTAGGAAGTGTCATAGCGACATAATAATATGACCCAGATTATATTTGACCCATAAGAAATTTTTTATTTTGGAACGAAACAAAACATTTTTTTTCCGGTCGCTACAAATATAGTCGAAATATTATCACATATCAACTTTCAGGTGAAAAAAGTTATACTCTAGATTTTTAGTCTATGTTTGAGAGCCATTTTTGGCATGATAAACGTCCAAAATGGAAAAAATCTATCATTGAAATATGTGCTAGCTTTCTATTGCACTTTAAATTGTCTTAATTGGATATCAAAAGAGAAAGTTATGACCAAAATATTGAAAGTTGTTTGGAGAAGAAAAAGCTTGAACTATGCGGTCGCATAGTTCAAAAAGCATACAGTCGCATTCAATCCTGTAGAAAAAATTTTGGAGTTCAACAAGTGATCTATGTGGCAGTATCCCAATGTACTATGCATTCGAATTATGGAAACAAATCATGAACAACTTTATAAACCATAAATTGTCCTAGAACGGATGATAACACCCTCCATTCTCCTCTTCTATAATTTTTCTCTTAGGATTATCATGTGTAACTAAATTCTTATACTTGGTCGGAGGAGATTGAAACCTCAGAATAATTCCAACTATGAGATCTAATTTACTTTTAGAGTTTAATTCATGTTTTGGGTATTAATTGTTCATCTCTACTTATTTTTCATGATTGTTGCATTTAATAGCTAGGAGGCCTACTAGTTTATTATTTGTTGCAATCTACCACTAAGTTAAATGTCAAATTCATAATTGTTTAATCCCTTTAACTTGTGACGCAACTAGAGTTTAATAATCAGCTGAATCAAAAATTGTTAAATCTTAGGAAGATCGTTTGACTAAATTAAATACATATGCTCGTGTTTGTGTTGTTTAGCTTCATCGATCTCTCTAGTTATTATGGCTGTTTCTGGATTTAATCTACAGCACTTGTCTTGGGTTGTTTAGTAATTAGGTTTAGTTAGATTGCTTGTTTTCTAATTAACTACAATTAAGGAGAGATGGGAAAATAGTTCTAATGATGAGTATTCAAAACATGAATTGATATTTACTTGCATCAATGATCGGTTGAGGAATTTCGATGTTAGATATTGACTTGGACCAAGTCATGTTCTTTTGATTGCTTTAAAATTTTTAATTTAAATTGCTAGCCTTATAATCAAAACTCCCCATCCTTTTTTACAAAGCATAAAATTAAACGACATACTATTCATGGGAACGATCATTACTTCCACTACTACATTTGTTTTTAGAAGTAAAGGTTTTATTTTTGAGTGTCTACGATAGCAATTCCCAATGAGCACGTCTTCAACTACTATTCGAGAATGGTTGATCAAACTATCAGGCAACTATTGAGTTATCGATGTCTTCTTCAGTGCCTCCAATCCTATTTTCATATAAATGTTTAAGAGCATCAAGTTAATAATTGCTCCAAAGTTAAAAAAGCATTGATGTTATGTAAATTTCCTATAGGCGAGAGCTTATGTTGGAAGATTGCACTAAACTCTTCAGATAATGCAACTATTTCACATTTATCTAGCTTCCACTTCATAGCAACATTTCTTATAGAAACTTAGAATAGTTTGGAATTTGTAGGATTGCATCAATGAAAGGTATATTGACTTGTAGCATTCTAAGGGTATCCAAGAATTTCGCAAACTGTCTATGTAGTTTATTGTTCTTCCACCTTTGGGGAGATGAGGTTGGAGGTGTAAGTGTATTAACATGAATGATTGTCTTAACCTGCAGATTGTCTAGATTTTCTTGATGATTAATCTTTGTTGCTTCTTTAGACTGACCTACTATTTTCTCGCCCATAGTAGGTACATGTTTACTCTTAAACTCTTTCCTTTTAGTGTTGGCAGCTGAACTCCGCTCCTTATTGTAATGGCTTTAACTTCTTTCTCTTTTGGCTACTTTTGTGGCCTTTGAGTGAATATAATAGGCAGCACATAAGCTCAAATAGGGATGGCAAGCTTGTTTGATGGTATATCCAAAACTATATGCCCCATAGCCTCAATTGCTAGTACCTTTTCCCATGGATTCTTCATTGTATCACTTAGCAGGCTACCTTGTGATCTCTTGGACAATGTAGCTACCATCTGCCCATCTGATTCTCTAAATTTTGGATTGAGGCTTGTGATTCTGGATTGAAGTCTCAGTCTTTATGATGTACTTTACTAGTAGATTCTCCAAAGATGGTCTCTTTTCCTATTGCTTCTAAAATCCTAGTGGGCTGCTCTAAATTATATTTTATTGTACTTGATTATTAGCCCATGAGAATATTGGATGATTTTTCTAACTTGAAATATAGGTATTGAAATATGGACTATTCTGCTCCTTTATGAATTATGATCACAGTTGGCCACTGACTGAAATATTTAAATGGAGGCTAAAGGATAACTTGTAGTGGTATGATCTACCTTGCAACTTGTGCAAACTGGTGTTAGCTTGTGTACCATATTCATAGGCTAGGATAAGCTATCCAATTTCTTATTAACACTTCCATTTGTGCTGCTAGTGCTGTCAATGCATCAATATTATAAATACCTACAAATTATTTTGGAAAGTCTACGTTAGTAAGCCAATTAACTTAACTCTCTGCAATCCTCTCATATAATTCATGATCATCATCAATGTCCATCATCACTAAACTGCCCACTGAAGCATATGCCATATTACGGTATTCTGGGCGTAGTCCATAGTAGAAGATATATACTTGTGCTTGATTAGGAATGTCAAAATTTAATCATTTCCTAAACAAGTCGTTAAACCTCTCACATGCCTCTAGACAACTCTCGAGGCCCTTCTACTTAAGGATGTGGACTTCACTTCAAATTTGATGTGCTTGGGATGAGAGAAAGAACTTCATGATTAATTTTTGCACTATATCATTCCAAGACATGATACTTCTAATAAGTAAAGAGCGGATCCATTCTGTTACACCACCCTTCAAGGTGTGAGGGAATGAACGCATTCAAAAGACTAACATCCCATTGTGGCTAATGACTTAATACAATATCAAAAAAACTTGTATGTACTCATGTGGATTCTTTGTAACTTTTTTGAAGAAACTGATGTCATAATGATTCTAAAAAATGTTGTTGACATCCAGTTGAATGAAGAAGTTAGCCTGTCCAAATGAAGGATAAATGATAGTAGATTGCATAGGTGCAGGCACTGGAGTCACATAATCCCCAACTAATATCGGGCCTTCATTGAAGATAACTCACTCTTGAATTGGTTGTGTCGGTTGAAGTGGATTATGAACTTGATTTTGATTCTTGGCCATTTTCCTTGTCTCTTTGTTCTCTTCTTCTCTATTTGAATGTTCTTTGAATCTCGAGATATATTGAAATGATCTGAATTTCGTAATAATCTTGTATAAGCTATTGATTACCCGAAAGAAGAAAAGTACAAGAGAATAAAATAGTGCGATGAATACTGAAAACATAAAGAAAATTGAATCTAATATGGACTAATAAACTACAATTAATTAAATTACTCCCCAACAATGGTGTTAAAAACTTATTTGGACAAAATCTCTAAGCATACGAAATGATTGACAAGTAATAATAGTGAGTTAAGTGTCAATTATAGTATACTAGTTTCTATTAAAATTGATGTGGTGACACAAAAGATATGTTGACTTTTTAAAATCATCCTAAATTAAACTACTGCGTAAAAGTTATTATTATTATTATTTTTATCAAATTATGAATGAATGTATTGGATTTTGAAATCTATCTATTTCTAATTCTTGAATTAAATAGTTCAATGTTGTTCAATATATATATATATCGCCCGAATGAAATAATATTATGAAGATTTCGAAAACTCAATTTTTTCAACTTTAAACTTTAATCCAAGTCGTGAATCTTCAATTGTGTTATAAATATCTTCTTGCCTCTTGCTAGACATCACTTGGTTGATCAATGACTTGATAATAACTTGATAATTCATGTTTAGGACAGCCTCTAGGTTAAAAAGTCATGAAGATATCATACCATACAAAAATAAATCAAGAGAAAAATGAAACAAAATATTTTCAGCTGGAAAAACCATGCTATCACATGGTTATAGTCCATGCGATCGCATGGTTCATGGAGTTTAGTCTCAAGAGGCCTGCAGATGACCCATGCCCTAGCACGGATATGCCTCTAAATAATCATCAGTATTTTTATAATATCTTTCTCTCTTGATTTTTGATTGTGGTGATTTAAAGTGCATTATAAAAATAATTCAAAGGAATAATCTTATATAAATGATAATTTCTAATCCAGATATATATAAGAAAAATGGGTTTCAATTTTAAGCTTAAAATCTAAATCATGACTTCTTCAAGTTGAAATTGATGTGTGAGAATACTTTGATTATATTTCACACCCTTTGAAATATTTTCTCGTCCAATTGACCTAGCACTCTCGAATCTTCATCGTGAGGTCTGACACAAGTTTTGAGTATTTTCACTTTAGTCCCCAAACTTTGAATCTCTTGCAACTGAACCATTTTCCATTATTTTCTCCAAATTCACCATTTTCATCGATCTTTACCTAATAATTACAAGCCTAAATAATTTTACAAAATACACATATCAATCCTTCTAAATACACTGCACAAATTGCTTAGTAAATTGATCTCTATGTGATTTCATACATGTTAGTTATTCACAGTGTATTAAAAATAATATTAAGACTTGCTTTTTATCTACTGCTTGAGATGCCAACTTATTCTCACAAAAAATTTCAAGTCAAAGTCAATAATTACTTGTAATCACATATTTCATAAAAGAATAACATCATCATCTCTTACTAAAATATATTGAAAAACCAAATAGGGGCCTAAAATAATTTGATAGTAATTAGATTATGATATCATCACTTTACGTTAAATTTTCTTAAAAAAATCATGATTACATAAGTGATTGTACAAATTTCCCATTTTAAAAGTGGTAAAAGTTGTATCATTATGAACGTTAGTCTTCAGCCAACTTTATATTTTTCAAACACTTATAAGTATAAAAAAAAATCATTCAATATAGTCGTTTGAAGAAAATGAAATACAAACAACCGTGCTGGTCGTAATAGATCGTCTTCCATGCTAGTAGAAAGAAATTTCAAATTTTGGAAAAAAGTTTGGCATCTGATTAATATTAAGACAAGCTTTAACAAGTAAAGGAATGGTACTTATTTCCATTTCAAGATTAAAATCTCACGTTCTCAATTTTTGTCCGTCAAGCAACTTTGATTTGATTGATACTAAAAGACAAACATATGAATTTTAATATTGGTATGTTCCGAAGAGACTAACTTATAAAGACTTGAACTATTCCTCTTAATAAAGTAACTTTTAAGATAGAATCCTAAGCCTTAATAAAAACTTGAAAATAAATTGGATGTAGCTGTTGAATAGTTATGAGACTTAAACTTTTTATAAAACTGTATGGATTGTCAAGAACTCCATGTCAAATCATCAAGAAAGTTAATTAATTTGGAACGTACTTGGATATATTGATTTGAATCTTGAAGCTCTAATCTTGAATTATTGTTCTTTAATCTTGAGTGCTTCAATCCTTCTTCTTGATTAATTGTTCTTTATTGTGGGTTTTGATCTTCCTCTTCAATATATTTTCTCCAATATTCTTGCATTGATGGATGGCACAAAGAATGAGAAAATTACATATGAATCGGAGACCATAACCTAATTTGTATTTCCATATGTATTCGGCCTATCATCAAATACAACCCTAATAGATTCGGTCTCTATCCAAAGCCTAATAACTTAAATTCTTTATTAGATCACTTTAAACAATCTTAACTTTAAGATAGTCTGTATGCACAATTAATTACATATGCAGGCCCACTTGAAAAATTAATATTTTTTCAACAAAAACTCCCACTTGGACCACATATATTACCTTATGAGCTCAAATTTTTTGCTATCATCATTAAAAGCATCTCGAACAACTTTGAACATCTATCATAGAGTTTGTCCCAATATGCTCTATAGTAACCTGACCATTCTAAACTTTCTTTAACAACTAGGAGTTTGATGTCTATAAATTTGGACTTTGTTGAACTCCTATTGTTATTTGAATACAAGACTGCTGACTTATTATCACAAAAGAAATTAAGTTGTCTTTCATTCTATCCAAAACGTCCAGCCTTGTGACAAAATTTTGTAGTCAAATTCCATAATCAGAATCAAAATATTCAATGATCTCCAGTCGGTCTGATTTTCTAAATGTGATTGTAAAACCCTCAGTTCTCTGTAGATAGAGAATATTCTGCCCTCCAAATTTTCATCACCGAATAATTTAGATATCTTCCTAGCATTACAACAATGAATGTCATAGCCAGATATGTGCAAACTTAAGCATAAATTAATCTCGCAATTGCTGAAGCACGGGGAATTTTTTGTATTTATCCTTAAGGTATTGATTGAGATTAAAATTGTCTCACTAAGAGATAGGGATATCATCTGGTTTATGTTCATGTATCTCAAATATTTTAAGAACCTAATCGATATAACTCTTTTGTGATAATTCAAAAATACCTCAAGAATGATTCTAGTACATCTATATTCCTAACACAAAAGAGGCATTAGCAATATTTTTTATTTCAAAATTCCATGATAGAAATCTCGTGATTTCGTGCAATATGCTTATATGATTGCAGGCAATTAGAATGTCATTGACATACAATACCAAAAAAATGACACTCCCACTGAACTTGTGATATACTCAACCATGATGTGTTTTCATCTCAAACCCAAATGAGATAGTTATTTGATGAAATATGTGATACCATTGACGAAAACCTGCTTAAGACCATAAATGGATTTCTTTAATTTGTAACCATCTAATGTAACTTAATATCAAAATGTGTCACAAGTGCCATAATAGTCCTGAAAGAGTCTTTCATAGTATTCGAAGAGAAAGTCTCTTTAAAGTCAATGCATTTTTTTTGAATAAGCTATTTATTATAAGACGAGTCTTATATCTCTCCTCATCACCCTTTTAATGTCTCTTGGTTTTAAATATCCATTCACAACCAATGGGTTCCACACTTTCAGGAAATGGGATGAGTTCCCAAGTGTTATTATCTTTCATAAACTTATCTCTTTATTCATGTCATTAATCCACTCTTTAAAATTATTCCTTTGCACGGTTAGATGAAAGTTGATTGATCAAATCTTCTTCCATCAATCCAATGCCATCCTTATATTTTTAAAGAAAGACTATAAAGTCATTCGTAATTGCTTTTCTCCTTTCTGTAGTTCATTTCTTTAGATCTTAAGGTTACTGAGTTTTATTTATTTATTTATTAAACAATCTTTTGATTGTGTATAGGGGGTTTCACAATATTATCTTAATCCAAAATTCCTTCTTGAACAATATTTGGAGTAAGAATTTCTCCCACATCCTAATCATAATAAATTACAATAGAAAGGATACGTAAATATTTTTCTTCAAAGACATAATTCTTAACATTATAACATTATCTTCCCCAATAAACTCCATGCCCTCATAGAATCAAACATGTCTTATTTCGAAAATTGGTTTGATAGTGGGATCTTTAAAAATTTGTAACCACTTAACAGTTGTTTTATTTGGAATTTTATTGAGAATTTAAGCTATAGTCTTTAGTGTTTATTCGTAAAGAGATTCTGGTAAGGTGAAATGATTAATCATCTTAATGTCCTTAAACTTATTTCATTTCTCAGTAACATCATTCATGCTAGGGGACCATAACATGGTGTACTATGGGAGGATTCGATATTCCTCTAAGAATTTACCAAAAAACCCTAAATAGTATTCTTCTTATCCATCATATTTTTTATAGTGTTCATCACTAGGTCAGATCCGACGTGTTTTATTCTTTTGTTGAGTTGATTTTTAACCTTAGTAGTATGCCTGAAACATGTCCAATGATTTAGATTTCTCATCAATGAGATACGGGAAACCATAACAAGAAAAAATCATCTATGATCACATATTGGCATTTAATCTCCTTATATTTGTTTATTTTCACTTAATGCAATTAATACAAATACCTAAATCTGAAAATTTAAGGGGATGAAGAATTCCTTCTGACACAACATTTTTATTTCTTTTTTGAGAGATGTGACCTAATCATTTGTGCCATAACGAAGTAGAATTCTCATTGGTTAATTTACATTTAATACCATGTGAATTAATATGCAAGGTTTCTTTGTATGAGGCAACCATAATAGTCAAATATATGTTATCATAATCAAATAAAGAACTGCTACCCACACAATATTTGAATTGAGAAAAAAACTAAACTGGCTATTTTCAATTGAACAAGAGCAATCGAATTTGTCTAATGTAGAAACAAAAACCAAATTTCGTTTATAAGATGGCACCACAAATATCTTTTTCAAATTAAATAATGACTAGTCTGTAATGATAACCTAAATGTCTCTATAGTTTGCCATTGCCTATATAGATGAATCTTTTAGCATTAGTTGGCTTTCAACTGTTCAAGTAACCTTACATAGATACACTTATATGAGTAGTATCACCAAAATTTTATCAACTACATTTGTCTAGTATTGGAACTAAATTAACGTCTGAACAAACTGAAGCGAGAAGTGTACTTTTCTTTACACACTAAGCATGATATTTAGTATAGTACCTCTCAATGTGTCTAGGATTTCATCACAAGTAAGTAATTTCCAGATACTTTATCCTTTTCTGGCTTTTGCTGTTTCTTTCGAACTGAACAAGATGTTCTTATCCTTTTTTTCTTTTTTAGAACTTGTTCTTAAGGTACCTAAGAGCATTTTTCCTTTCTTCTTTTTACACACCATATAAAGTGAGCTCATTAAGAGTCAAATTCCGCTTTTGACAGTTGTAATTGGCATTAAATTAGCTGAATTTTTTAGGAAGAGAAATCAGAACAAAATGCACGAGCAAATCATCGAAAAGCCCAAACTTTAATGCCTTTAATTTTCTAACAAGATGAGACATCTCCATGATATACCCAACTATGTGTTTACTTTAGTCTTATACTTTAGTGAAATGAAGTTCAACAGAAGCGTAGTAATTTTGACCTTATTGTTTTTCACAAACATTTTTTATTTCGATAAGAAAATCCTTGGTAATAGTTTCCTTATCGAACTATGCCCATGAATGTAATTGAAATTTCACGCTTCATGTTCATAATACTATGAAATTTGAACAATCCCATCTATTAAAGTCCATTTTTCATTTGCGAAACTCTTATCCTTAAGAGTAGTGGGTTTTTCATTTCTTAACCCAAGTTCTAAATATCCAACCATTGGCTATTTGAATTCTAGCGTTTTTTTGAAGTATTTTATCCCCACCCTTTGGCTTGATTTTTTTACCTTTTCATGTATGGGGATTGTAGTTCTATATATAGGGAGGGTTTTCATGTTGAAAAACATATTACAACATTAAATTGATTCCATTACATCCAAAATGTTAGATTAAACCAAGTTTTTTATAATTTTGTTCTTTAGTTCCTTTTTTCATGCACTATTTGCTTGATTCAAACTTGAATTAATGTTTGTTTACTCCTACAAGCTATTTTCCATAAAGCCATCAAGAACTTACCTCGGTAGCAACAAATATCATTTGAGGACAACAATTTAGAATCGTGTTCAAACCCTTCCATATTGGTGATTTCTTGTTGCTGCTTTTAATTTCATTCTTCATCAATTTTGTTCAACAATCATCTCAAATGATAGTTTCAACATGTAGACCGAGACAACCATAACTATGATAAAGACGATTCAACAGGTCGAAATTTACAAGATGGAAGGACAAATCGAAGTTTCTTTTTACAACCTAAAGATCTTTTGATTGTCGGAACCAATCCCCGAACGATACCAATGAAAAATGGATGGAAGGGAAGAAAAGAGAAGAAGATGAATTGAGATGTGGATGATACATTCTAAAAGCTCTCTCTCATCGCCTCTATGATCTCTACACAAATAACAACTTGACAAAAGAGATATGAGAATTTTTGGAAACCAACTACGGATGAAGCTACTAAAAAGTTTTTTATTTCTATATATTTTGATTTCTAGTTTTTGGATAACTTGCATTTGTTAAGATAAATCCATGAGTTGCAAATCATTGTCAATAAAATGAAGGCTATGAAAATAAATTTTCCAGAAACCTTCCAAGTTGGTGCAATCATTGCGAAATCACCATATTCACAAAAAGGTTCTAGGAAAAATCCTTCACAATTCCCAAATTATCCTTTAGAAAAAAATTTAAAAAAATCTTCAAATTGAGGAAAAGTTAAGGACTTGGGCCCATAAGTACTTTTTGGAAATGTAGCGACCGTTTTGGATCGAACTCACCACTACATCGTGACGTATGAGGGATTTCGACCATTTTTCAAAAGAATAAGCACCTGCATATTTGGATCGCTTGGATTGTCGACGTACGACGAATTGAGCGTTACTTTTGCACACGGTGTCCGTTTTGGGCCTATAAGTACTTTTTGGAAATGTAGCGACCGTTTTGGATCGAACTCACCACTACATCGTGACGTATGAGGAATTTCGACCATTTTTCAAAAGAATAAGCACCTGCATATTTGGATCGCTTGGATTGTCGACGTACGAAGAATTGAGCGTTACTTTTGCGCACGGTATCCGTTTTGGGCCCATAAGTACTTTTTGAAAATGTAGCGACCGTTTTGGATTGAACTTTGGATTGTCGGCGTACGAAGAATTGAGCGTAACTTTTGAGCACGGTGTCCGTTTTGGGCCCATAAGAACTTTTTGGAAATGTACCGACCATTTTGGATTGAAGTCACCACTTCCTCGTGATGTAGGAGGGATTTCGGCCATTTTTCGAAAGAATGAGCACTTGCATATTTGGATCGCTTTGATTGTCGACGTACGAAGAATTGAGCGTAACTTTTGCACACGTGTCCGTTTTGGGCCCATAAGAACTTTTTGGAAACGTAGCGACCGTTTTGGATTGAACACACAACTTCATTGTGACCTACGAGGGATTTTCGCCATTTTTCGAAAGAATGAGCACTTGCATATTTAGAATACTTGGAGAGTCGGCGGACGAAGAATTGAGCGTAACTTTTGCACACGGTGTCCGTTTTGGGCCCATAAGAACTTTTTGGAAACGTAGCGACCGTTTTGGATTGAACACACAACTTCATTGTGACCTACGAGGGATTTTCGCCATTTTTCGAAAGAATGAGCACTTGCATATTTGGATCGCTTTGATTGTCGACGTACGAAGAATTGAGCGTAACTTTTGCACACGTGTCCATTTTGGGCCCTTAAGTACTTTTTGGAAATGTAGCGACCGTTTTGGATTGAACACACAACTTCATCGTGACGTACGAGGGATTTTGGTCATTTTTCGAAAGAATGAACACTTGCGCATTTAGAACGCTTGGATAGTCGGCGGACGAAGAATTGAGCGTAACTTTTACACACGGTGTCCGTTTTGGGCCCATAAGAACTTTTTGGAAATGTAGCGACCGTTTTGGATTGAACTCACCACTTCCTCGCGACGTAGGAGGGATTTTGGCCATTTTTCGATAGAATGAGCACTTGCATATTTGGAACGCTTGGATTGTCGGCGTACGAAGAATTGAGCGTAACTTTTGCACATGATGTACGTTTTGGGCCCATAAGAATTTTTTGGAAATGTAGCGACCATTTTGGATTGAATTCATCACTTCGTCGTGACGTACGAGGATTTTTGGCCATTTTTCGAAAGAATGAGCACTTGCATATTTCGAACGCTGGGATTGTCGACGTACGAAGAATTGAGCGCAACTTTTGCATACGGTGTCCATTTTGGGCCCATAAGAATTTTTTGGAAATGTAGCGACCGTTTTGGATTGAACTCACCACTTCGTCGTGACGTATGAGGGATTTCGGCCATTTTTCGAAAGAATGAGCACTTACATATTTGGAACGCTTGGATTGTCGACGTACAAAAAATTGAGTGTAACTTTTGCACACGGTGTCGTTTTGGGCCCACAAGTACTTTTTGGAAATGTAGCGACCGTTTTGGATTGAACTCTGGATTGTCAGCGTACGAAGAATTGAGCGTAACTTTTGCACATGGTGTCCGTTTCGGGCCCGTAAGTACTTTCTGGAAATGTAGCGACCGTTTCAGATTGAACTCACAACTTCGTCATGACCGATGAGGGATTTCGGCCATTTTTCTAAAGAATGAGCAAATTTATGTTTGGAAGGCTTGGATAGTCGACGTACAAAGAATTGAGCGTAACTTTTGCACATGGTGTCCGTTTCGGGCCCGTAAGTACTTTCTGGAAATGTAGCGACCGTTTCAGATTGAACTCACAACTTCGTCATGACCGATGAGGGATTTCGGCCATTTTTCGAAAGAATGAGCACTCGCATATTTCGAACGCTGGGATTGTCGGCGTACGAAGAATTGAGAGTAACTTTTGCACCCGGTGTCCATTTTGGGCCCATAAGTACTTTTAGGGAATGTAGCGACCGTTTTGGATTGAACTCTGGATTGTCAGCGTACGAAGAATTGAGCGTAACTTTTGCACACGGTGTCCGTTTTGGGCCCATAAGAATTTTTGGAAATGTAGCGACCGTTTTGGATTGAACTCTGGATTGTCGGCATACGAAGAATTGAGCGTAACTTTTGCACACGGCGTTCGTTTTGGGCCCATAATACTTTTTTTAAATGTAGCGACCGTTTTAGATTGAACTCACCACTTCATCATAACGTATGAAGGATTTCGACCATTTTTCAAAAGAATGAGCACTTGCATATTTGGATCGCTTGTATTGTCGGCGTACGAAGAATTGAGCGTAACTTTTGCACACGGTGTCCGTTTTGGGCCCATAAGAACTTTTTGGAAATGTAGCGACCGTTTTGGATTGAACTCTGGATTGTCGGCATACGAAGAATTGAGCGTAACTTTTGCACGCGGTGTCCGTTTTGGGCCCATAAGTACTTTTTGGAAATGTAGCGACCGTTTTGGATTGAACTCTGGATTGTCGGCATACGAAGAATTGAGCGTAACTTTTGCACGCGGTGTCCGTTTTGGGCCCATAAGAACTTTTTGGAAATGTAGCGATCGTTTTGGATTAAACTCACTACTTCATCGTGACGTATGAGGGGTTTCGACCATTTTTCTAAAGAATGAGTACTTGCATATTTCGAAAGCTTGGATTGTCGACGTACGAAGAATTGAGCGTTACTTTTGCACACGGTGTCCGTTTTGGGCCCATAAGTACTTTTTGGAAATGTAGCGACCATTTTGGATTGAACTCTGGATTGTCGGCGTACGAAGAATTAAGCGTAACTTTTGCACACGGTGTCCGTTTTGGGCCCACAAGTACTTTTTGGAAATGTAGCGATGGTTTAAGATTGAACTCACCACTTCATCGTGACGTATGAGGGATTTCGACCATTTTTCAAAAGAATGAGCACTTGCATATTTGGAACGCTTGGATTGTCGGCGTACGAAGAATTGAGCGTAACTTTTGCACACGGTGTCCGTTTTGGGCCCATAAGTACTTTTTGGAAATGTAGCGACCGTTTTGGATTGAACACACAACTTCATCGCGACGTACGAGGGATTTTGGCCATTTTTCGAAAGAATGAACACTTGCATATTTAGAATGCTTGGGGAGTCGGCGGATGAAGAATGGAGCGTAACTTTTGCTCACGGTGTCCGTTTTGGGCCCATAAGAACTTTTTGGAAATCTTTGGATTGAACTCATCACTTCGTCGTGACGTACGATGGATTTTGGCCATTTTTCGAAAGAATGAGTACTTGCATATTTGGAACGCTTGGATTGTCGGCGTACGAAGAATTGAGCGTAACTTTTGCACACGGTGTCCGTTTTGGGCCCATAAGAACTTTTTGGAAATGTAGCGACCGTTTTGGATTGAACTCATCACTTCGTCATGACGTACGACGGATTTTGGCCATTTTTCGAAAGAATGAGCACTTGCATATTTCGAACGCTTGAATTGTCGACGTACGAAGAATTGAGCGTAACTTTTGCACACGGTGTCCGTTTTGGGCCCATAAGAACTTTTTGGAAATGTAGCGACCGTTTTGGATTGAACTCATCACTTCGTCATGACGTACGACGGATTTTGGCCATTTTTCGAAAGAATGAGCACTTGCATATTTGGAACGCTTGGATTGTCGACGTACGAAGAATTGAGCGTTACTTTTGCGCATGGTGTCCGTTTTGGGCCCATAAGTACTTTTGGAAATGTAGCGACCATTTTAGATTGAACTCTAGATTGTCGACGTACGAAGAACTGAGCGTAACTTTTGCGCACGGTGTCCGTTTTGGGCCCATAACTACTTTTTGGAAATATAGCGACCATTTTGGATTGAACTCACTGCTTCATCATGACGTATGAGGGATTTCGATCATTTTTCAAATGAATGAGCACTTGCATATTTGGATCACCTGGATTGTCAACGTACGAAGAATTGAGCGTAAATTTTGCACACGTGTCCATTTTGGGCTCATAAGAACTTTTTGGAAATGTAGCGATCGTTTTGGATTGAACACACAACTTCATCGTGACGTACGAGGGATTTTGGCCATTTTTCGAAAGAATGAGCACTTGCACAATTGGAATGCTTGGATTGTCGGCGTACGAAGAATTGAGCGTAACTTTTGCACACGGCGTCCGTTTTGAGCCCATAAGAACTTTTTGGAAATGTAGCGACCGTTTTGGATTGAACTCACCACTTCCTTGTGACGTAGGAGGGATTTCGGCCATTTTTTGAAAAAATGAGCATTTGCATAATTGGAACGCTTGGATTGTCGGCGTACTAAGAATTGAGCGTAACTTTTGCGCACGGCGTCCGTTTTGGGCCCATAAGAACTTTTTGGAAATGTAGCGACCGTTTTGGATTGAACTCATCACTTCATAGTGACGTACGAGGGGTTTTGGCCATTTTTCGAAAGAATGAGCACTTGCACAATTGGAATGCTTGGATTGTCGGCGTACGAAGAATTGAGTGTAACTTTTTCACACGGTGTCCGTTTTGGGCCCATAAGAACTTTTTGGAAATGTAGCGACCGTTTTGGATTGAACTCATCACTTCATAGTGACGTACGAGGGGTTTTGGCCATTTTTCGAAAGAATGAGCACTTGCATATTTCGAACGCTTGGATTGTCGGCGTACGAAGAATTGAGCGTAACTTTTGCACACGGTGTCCGTTTTGGGCCCATAAGTACTTTTTGGAAATGTAGCGACCGTTTTGGATTGAACTCATCACTTCATAGTGACGTACGAGGGGTTTTGGCCATTTTTCGAAAGAATGAGCACTTGCATATTTCGAACGCTTGGATTGTCGGCGTACGAAGAATTGAGCGTAACTTTTGCACACGGTGTCCGTTTTGGGCCCATAAGTACTTTTTGGAAATGTAGCGACCGTTTTGGATTGAACTCATCACTTCATAGTGACGTACGAGGGGTTTTGGCCATTTTTCGAAAGAATGAGCACTTGCATATTTCGAACGCTTGGATTGTCGGCGTACGAAGAATTGAGCGTAACTTTTGCACACGGTGTCCGTTTTGGGCCCATAAGTACTTTTTGGAAATGTAGCGACCGTTTTGGATTGAACTCATCACTTCATAGTGACGTACGAGGGGTTTTGGCCATTTTTCGAAAGAATGAGCACTTGCATATTTCGAACGCTTGGATTGTCGGCGTACGAAGAATTGAGCGTAACTTTTGCACACGGTGTCCGTTTTGGGCCCATAAGTACTTTTTGGAAATGTAGCGACCGTTTTGGATTGAACTCATCACTTCATAGTGACGTACGAGGGGTTTTGGCCATTTTTCGAAAGAATGAGCACTTGCATATTTCGAACGCTTGGATTGTCGGCGTACGAAGAATTGAGCGTAACTTTTGCACACGGTGTCCGTTTTGGGCCCATAAGTACTTTTTGGAAATGTAGCGACCGTTTTGGATTGAACTCATCACTTCATAGTGACGTACGAGGGGTTTTGGCCATTTTTCGAAAGAATGAGCACTTGCATATTTCGAACGCTTGGATTGTCGGCGTACGAAGAATTGAGCGTAACTTTTGCACACGGTGTCCGTTTTGGGCCCATAAGTACTTTTTGGAAATGTAGCGACCGTTTTGGATTGAACTCATCACTTCATAGTGACGTACGAGGGGTTTTGGCCATTTTTCGAAAGAATGAGCACTTGCATATTTCGAACGCTTGGATTGTCGGCGTACGAAGAATTGAGCGTAACTTTTGCACACGGTGTCCGTTTTGGGCCCATAAGTACTTTTTGGAAATGTAGCGACCGTTTTGGATTGAACTCATCACTTCATAGTGACGTACGAGGGGTTTTGGCCATTTTTCGAAAGAATGAGCACTTGCATATTTCGAACGCTTGGATTGTCGGCGTACGAAGAATTGAGCGTAACTTTTGCACACGGTGTCCGTTTTGGGCCCATAAGTACTTTTTGGAAATGTAGCGACCGTTTTGGATTGAACTCATCACTTCATAGTGACGTACGAGGGGTTTTGGCCATTTTTCGAAAGAATGAGCACTTGCATATTTCGAACGCTTGGATTGTCGGCGTACGAAGAATTGAGCGTAACTTTTGCACACGGTGTCCGTTTTGGGCCCATAAGTACTTTTTGGAAATGTAGCGACCGTTTTGGATTGAACTCATCACTTCATAGTGACGTACGAGGGGTTTTGGCCATTTTTCGAAAGAATGAGCACTTGCATATTTCGAACGCTTGGATTGTCGGCGTACGAAGAATTGAGCGTAACTTTTGCACACGGTGTCCGTTTTGGGCCCATAAGTACTTTTTGGAAATGTAGCGACCGTTTTGGATTGAACTCATCACTTCATAGTGACGTACGAGGGGTTTTGGCCATTTTTCGAAAGAATGAGCACTTGCATATTTCGAACGCTTGGATTGTCGGCGTACGAAGAATTGAGCGTAACTTTTGCACACGGTGTCCGTTTTGGGCCCATAAGTACTTTTTGGAAATGTAGCGACCGTTTTGGATTGAACTCATCACTTCATAGTGACGTACGAGGGGTTTTGGCCATTTTTCGAAAGAATGAGCACTTGCATATTTCGAACGCTTGGATTGTCGGCGTACGAAGAATTGAGCGTAACTTTTGCACACGGTGTCCGTTTTGGGCCCATAAGTACTTTTTGGAAATGTAGCGACCGTTTTGGATTGAACTCATCACTTCATAGTGACGTACGAGGGGTTTTGGCCATTTTTCGAAAGAATGAGCACTTGCATATTTCGAACGCTTGGATTGTCGGCGTACGAAGAATTGAGCGTAACTTTTGCACACGGTGTCCGTTTTGGGCCCATTAGAACTTTTTGGAAATGTAGCGACCGTTTTGGATTGAACTCACCACTTCCTCGTGATATAGGAGGGATTTCGATCATTTTTCGAAAGAATTAGCATTTTCATATTTGGAACGCTTGGATTGTTGGCGTACGAAGAATTGAGCGTAACTTTTGCACACGATGTCCGTTTTGGGCCCATAAGAACTTTTTGGAAATATAGCAATCGTTTTGGATTGAACTCATCACTTCATCGTGACGTACGAGGGATTTTGGCCATTTTTCGAAAGAATGAGCACTTGCATATTTCGAACGCTTGGATTGTCGGCGTACGAAGAATTGAGCGTAACTTTTGCACACGGTGTCCGTTTTGGGCCCATTAGAACTTTTTGGAAATGTAGCGACCGTTTTGGATTGAACTCACCACTTCCTCGTGATATAGGAGGGATTTCGGCCATTTTTCGAAAGAATTAGCATTTTCATATTTGGAACGCATGGATTGTTGGCGTACGAAGAATTGAGCGTAACTTTTGCACACGATATCCGTTTTGGGCCCACAAGAACTTTTTGGAAATGTAGCGACCGTTTTGGATTAAACTCATCACTTCGTCATGATGTACGAGGGATTTTGGCCATTTTTTGAAAGAATGAGCACTTGCATATTTCGAACGCTGGGATTGTCGGCGTACGAAGAATTGAGTGTAACTTTTGCACATGGTGTCCGTTTTTGGCCCATAAGTACTTTTTGGAAATGTAGCGACCGTTTTGGATTGAACTCTGGATTGTCGGCGTACGAAGAATTGAGCGTAACTTTTGCACACGGTGTCCGTTTTGGGCCCATAAGAACTTTTTGGAAATGTAGCGACCGTTTTCGATTGAACTCACCACTTCATCGTGAAGTATGAGGGATTTTGGCCATTTTTCGAAAGAATGAGCACTTGCATATTTCGAACGCTGGGATTGTCGGCGTACGAAGAATTGAGCGTAACTTTTGCACACGGTGTCCGTTTTGGGCCCATAAGAACTTTTTGGAAATGTAGCGACCATTTTGGATTGAACTCAACACTTCATCGTAACGTATGAGGGATTTCGGCCAATTTTCGAAAGAATGAGCACTTGCATATTTGGAACGCTTGGATTGTCGACGTACGAAGAATTGAGCGTAACTTTTGCACACGGTGTCCGTTTTGGGCCCATAAGAACTTTTTGGAAATGTAGCGGCCGTTTTCGATTGAACTCACCACTTCATCGTGACGCATGAGGGATTTCAACCATTTTTCAATAGAATGAGCACTTGCATATCCAACAAAAGATAACAAGAACAAGAAGAAATTCAATATTATGTTATGTGTTTGGCGAACTTGGACATTATGCTCGGGATTGCACACATTGCGAACAACTATTGAAAGAAAGCAAAGTGAACACCATTAACATCATCATTGCTACTGTGCTATCATACATGTGTGTTATGATAGATCCCTTTTCAAAATCTATCAAGAAGTGGGTGACGAACACATTCGAATGGGGAATGAAGTTCAATCAAAGTTCGTTGGCAAAGGAATCATAAAATAGAATTTACGTCCAAGAAGAAGATCATATTAATAAATGCACTGCATGTACTGAATATGTATAGAAATCTTTTAAGTGGTGATTTCTTGGGAAAGGAATAGAGTCCACATATAAGTCGAGCAAATTATACTTTTTCAGAATAGTGTATTTTATCAAAAAATGCTATTCTAGTGATGGAATGGTCAAATTTGTAATATTGTCAATAATATCAATAAAACTACAAATTTAAATTATACTGTTGGGTCCTTTTTTTTTTTGGCATGATAGACTATGACATGTTGGCTTTTTCTACTTTAAAAAGAATGATTAAAACGAGAATGATTTCAAGTGAAGATGTAGAATATAATAAGTGTGAATTATGTGTTAAGTCTAAAATGATTAAGAAACATTTTCGTAGTGTTGAAAGGAAATCTAATTTGCTAGACTTAATTCATTCCAATATATGTGAATTAAATGAAATGTTAACTAGAGTAATTAATAGATACTTCATAACATTTATAAATTATCGTTCTAGGTTTTTCTATATCTACTTGATGAAGCATAAGGATGAAACTTTAACATGTTTAAAATATACAAAGCCGAGGTAGAAAATAAATTAAATAGAAAGATTAAAATTATTAGAAGTGATAGGGAATGTGAATATTTCTCTAGTAAATTTAATCTTTTTTTTGTGTACAACATGTCATATTACATCAATGTAGTGCACCTATAACACCCAAAAAAATGGTTTGAATAAGAGAAAGAATATGAAACTAGTTAAAATGATAAATACTATGTTATTAAATGCTAAGTTGCCATCTAACTTATGGGACAAATGTTTATTAAGTTTGTGTCACATAGTTAATAGGATTCCTTCTAAAGAATTTACGGTTTCTCCATAAAATTTTGGAAAGAGAGAAAATCAAATATTGGTTTTTTTTTTTTTAAGTGTGGGGATATCTTGTTTATAGTAAGAACACGGATCCTAAAAGAACTAAGTCAAGTCCTAGAATGATCAAATGCGCTTTTGTAGAATATACCAAAATAACAAGGCATATCATTTACTAAACTTGGAAACCAATGTTATTATTGAATCTCATGAAGTAGAGTTCTTTGAGAATATATTATCTTTAGATGATAATCCCCTAAAGAAATTTCAAGTGAAGATTCCTAGCTTTACAAGATCACAAATAGAAATACGTTTTGAGAATGTTGAAACAAGTGAACTTCGAAGAAGTAAAAGAGCTTGAAAATAAAAAGTGGTGGGTTTGGATGAATTAGACTCTCAACTTATTTCTTTCTATTTAGTTAAGGGAAATGAAAAGAGTGTCACAAAAACTACCCTATATGTTCTTCAAGTGGAAATCGATCAAGAAGCATGTTATCTAGAGATAACACCTTTTGGAAGGATGTTGTAAATGATGAAAATGATCCAACAATGTCAAACAACACTTGAAAATTAGTCGATTTACCACTTGAAACAAAACCTATAGGCTGCAAATGGATACTTAGGAGAAAGTATAATGTGGATGGTATTCTTATTACCTTTAAAGCTAGGTTAGTGGCTAAAGAATATCGATAAAAATAAGCAATAGATTACTTTGACACACTTGCACCAGTTGCACAAATAACATCAATTAGGCTTATATTTACTTTAGATTCAATCTATGATTTGTATACACATCAAATGGATGTTAAAACGGCATTCTTAAATGGAAATCTCAATGACGAGGTCTATGTGAAATAACCGAAAAGATTTGCTCTACCCAAAAATGATAATAAAGTATGCAAGCTAATAAAATCCTTATGTGGATTAAAACAAGAACCAAAGAAAATGGCATGAAAAGTTTGACAGAGCAATAATGTCTTTTGAATTTAAATAAAATAGTGTTGATAAATGTTTATATTCAAAAGTTTGTGATAATCATGTTGTGCTCATTTGTTTATACGTGGATGATATGTTGATTGTGAGCAATCAAATGTAAGGTATAAAAGAAACAAAGAGGTTTCTATCTTTCAAATTAAAATAAAAGATCTTGATCAAGTGGATACCATACTAGGAATCAAAGTCACCAAGACTAGTAGAGTTTATATACTAAGCTAGTCACATTACGTTGAGAATGTAATTAATAAGTTCAAATACTTGAACAATAAAGGGGCTAATAATCCATTTGATCCAAGTTTGAAATTTATAAAGAATGATGGAAGAGTTATAACACAACTTGAATATACAAGTGTTATCAAGAGTCTAATGTATGTTGTGCAATGTACAAGAACCGACATAGCATTTGTAATTAGTAAACATAGTTGACTTACTAACAATCCAATAAAAAAACGTTGGCAGGCTCTCAGGAGTTTTCTTGGTTATTTGAAGAAAACCAAGGATCTAAATCTCCAATATTCTAAGTTTTCGGCAACATTAGAAGGATTTATCGATGATATTTGAAAATCTGGTGTTGGTGGGAATAAATTAACCTCGGGTTGGGTATTTACCCTTGGAAGAGATGTGGTCCCTTGGAAATCTATGAAACAAACATGTATTACTCACTCAACTATGAAATTTGAATTTATGGTATTGGCTGAAATAAAAAAAGAAGCTGAATGACTCAAGGATTTAATGTATGAAATTCTATTGGGAGAGAAAAATAATTCTTCCATGCCTATCTTGTGTAATAGTCAAGCCACTTTAGGTAGAATATACAATGAATTGTATAATGGTAAGTCTAGACATATGATTCTAAGACATGACTACATGAGAAAATTAATCAAAAAATGAATTATTTCACTTATTTATGTGAATTAAAATGAGAATTTGGTTAATCCACTCACTATACAGCTCACATGAAAATTAGTACGAACAATAACTAGTAGGATGGGGTTAAAACTCTGTTACTAAATTCACTTATAACAGCAACCCTACTTAGCTATACTAACAAGTATACTTCGAGTTCAAGGGATAACAACAAGTCATTCAATGAATGGATAGATTTAGCACTTATTTTTCTTCTAAAACTATATCCTACGTTACAAGTATTGCTGTAATGAAGAGGAGGGTTGAATTTCTATAACTCTTAATAAAGTTCAAATCAGTACATCAAATATATCTAAAAATGACAAAGATATTGCAAAAACTTATATATAAACTTCAAGATAGTGCCTCTTCAATAGAGAGATGAAGTTTCTCTCTTAAAAGTTTATAGTAGGAGAAGAGAAATGCCATAAAAGTGATAAATGGGATTGTGTGGAACTTGGAATGTTTGATACTTTTGTATATGATTTCACTAGTATAATCACAAGGAGTAATAGGTTCAAAACTTCATGTTACCTAGGATTTCAATAATTACTTAGTGAGATTTATACTATTATAGGATTTAAATTGAAAGATATCCATACTTTATGCATAAATTCATTAAACTAGAGTTTATACTCATTTTATAATTGAACAAGTGGGTGATTGTTGGGTATTGTTCAAATTAACATGAAGAATGATTTTGAAAGTGATGAAAATGGTTAATCATGAGAAAAAAGGCAAAAATAAAACAAGAAAAAAAATAGTAATTGCCGAAAAATGGGCTGGGTGGTCACCCGGCCTTGTGTTACAATCACACTGGCCATTTTGTTGAATTGGGTGGGGGCTCGATTTTGTACTGGGTAGAATCTAACCATTGGCTACTTGAATTCTAGTGTCGTTTTGAAGTTTTTCACACCCTTTAAACTTGGTTTTTGCACCTTTTTGTACACAATGACTGTAGTTTTATATGTAAGGATGTTTTCCTATCGGAACAAATTTTACAAACATCAAATTGATTATATTACATCCAAAATCTAAGATGAAACCGAGGTTTTTCTATAATTTTGTTCTTTAGTATTTTTTTTTCTAGGTTTTGTTTGCTAGATTCAAACTTGGATTAAGGTTTTTTTACACCTACAAACTATTCGCCATAAAGCACTCAAGCACTTACCCCGATGTGGCAAAAATCATTTGAGGACAGCGATTTATAATTGTATTCAAACCTTCTATTTTGACGATTTCTTGTTGCTGGTTTTATTATTGCTCTTTATTAAAATTTTTCAACATACTCGTGATAAAATGGTCAGAAACAATAACGGTAATGTAGAAATTGGAATAGCAGTTTGGAAGGCCATCTTGGAACAATCGTAAGTTTCACTCCTGTAAACAATTTTGCTTCATTTGCCTTAATCACCAAGCTATACAGATGCTTTTAATCAAAACACCAACTTGGAAGAACTCAAGTTGACTTTGAAATGCTTTGCTAGATTGAAATCAAAATTAACAATTTCGAAGTGGTTTGGTTCAGTTCAAAATAAAAAATATTAACGGATCCATGTGGACCAAAAATAACGGTTTCAAAAAAATGATTTCGATTTGATTTAGCTGTTTCGTTATTCATTCCCATGTATGTGTGTGTGTTTGGTAGCTGAAAACGGTAGAAGAAAGAAATAGGAATGAAGCTAGCTTGAATGTCAAGAAAATCGATCTTTTTATCATCTTTCTTCTTGATTATCATACATAAAATTTTGTGTCTCATGTCCACAATGGCTAAATATGACTGTTTGCTTACTGACGTGACATGAAAGCAATACTTACAGTTCTCTTCAAATGTGATAATCATAAATAAGTTTCTCTTTAAAGTGGTAAGACTATGGACATGAGAATGAGAGTGCATCATATATTAAGCTTATATAAAGTTCTCTATGTACGGTAAGTTGTTATATCCCAAGAAAATCATTCTCGAATCAAGAAAAAAGTTTGTATTTTTATGAAACTTTACAGACAACACTATGAACTTTGAAGTATTGACACCATTTCCTTCAGGAGTCAACAATTAGACAACATGAATTTCATCCTGATCTTACTGGGTACCGAGTGTTGACACCTAAAGTCCCAAGTATCGACACTTGGCTATTTGATGCAATACTTACCTTGTCTTATTTCCATTTTTATTGTTTCAAGAACCCTAGAAGTCTTGTCTATGATTAATTTATATATTTGTTTCTATTTTGTTATGTGGCCACTTGAGATCATACGTGTGATACTAGTTATAACTTGATTGAGCTCGATCATTTACAGCTTGCACTACACTTGATTGCCCTCTCTCGTACCTGTTCTTGTATCTTATTGAATAGAGAGTAGCTTTGTAATCCTAAGGTAGACGATTGATCGATGACAATGTCTTAGATAATGGTCAATCGAGCTTATGAACAACACCTTCTTGTTTGGCCATTAAGTTGTGTCATACAAGACATTTATGAGCTTGAATACTCATTATATACTATTGAGTGATCGGGGTGCAATGAGAGGACCATAGAGGCTCACACGTGAACATGCATATCTCACTCACTGAATTTTTATTTGTGTCTTTTTTATAATAGATAAAAAATTTAGATTATATAACTTGTAGTTCATTGTATTTTCAAACCTCTCTTTTGCTTAGTTGGTTATAACTTCCATTTTTATATTACAAGTCTTGGGTTCGATTCCTTCCCGTCCATTTCATTGTGCAAAAATTTTATTTCTACAATATTTACAAAAATTAATTTCCTAAGAAAAGGATTCGAAACTATAACTTCTAATCTGGATGATTGGAACCTTAACCATCATGGCAATGGTTGAATTTTGAATTTAAACAAAATAATATATGTTAAGATTATAGGTGAGTCGATGACTATTTTTTTTTTTTGTTGGTTTTTGTCGTTTCAAATATTTTATGCTTTAATAATTTATAAGATATGACTTATGAGTATTGAGTTTTAATTTATATGTTATTTGAGAATTTGTCTACTATGAATTGTGATATTAAAAATTAATTTGAGTGTCGTGAAATGTGAATGTGTGATTTATGAAAATTGAAAATGAGAAATTGAGGAATTTATAATTTGTGATGAATTGGTGTTGAGAATTGGAAATTGAAACTTTAATTATATTTTAAAATTAATTTTAATTACATTTAATATTTGATTAACGTTCAATTCTCATACTGATTATAGAATGATTTTTTCAACTGAATTTCAATATAGTTCTTCTAGTGGTGTATTTAATCTCTCAACTACTTATAGTCAAGCAAACGATTTGTTAAGCACTGATAACACAAAGAAATTTTATGTATTATGTCATTTATATTATTTCGGATTGTATTGAAATATAATATGATATAAATATATGATTTTTACGTTATAGTGTAGTTACATATAGATCGAAGAATTTTTAATATTATTTTATTTAATATTAATAAACGATATCGTTATACGACCATTGACTATTGACAGTCAACGACCAACGATCAATGGCCGCCCTAGTTAAATCGAAGTTCTGGATTCGCCCCTGTTTGATATCATGGGCTCTATAGCTAAATAAGAACTTACTAACATGTGGATCACTATAATACCACTACTTTTTGAGTTTCTATACACTTGCCACTTTTTTGGCAATGAAGTGGATTTCTATAATAAAAGTAGTAGTAAAAGTTAGTTCTTTACTAACATGTGGATCACTATAATACCACTACTTTTTGAGTTTCTATACACTTGCCACTTTTTCAGCAATGGAGTGGATTTCAATAATAAAAGTAGTAATAAAAATTACAAGATATTGAATAAAAGTAGTAGTAAAAGTTACGAGACATTGTTTAGTTTTCCATCTTTCAGTCGATAAATTAAGGAGACGAAGGTTTCGCTAGTAGTTTCGTGTCACATATTGTAAAATCCCCATCTTTAGGCTTAAATAAGTAGTTTAGCTATGTAATGAAAGTGCATTTCTTATACAACTTTTGTTTTTGGAAGCCTTTATGTTGAATCAAGTGATTGTTTAGCATAAACAAATCAACTAGTATGCAAGTGTCGACACTCGAGAAGGCAATTGTCAACATTAAAATTGTGATTTTCAAAGTTTGGACCGCTGTGGTTCAAACATCAATTGAAATAAGATAAATAATTTCTAAGAGTCCAATGTGTCGACACTACTTCCCCGAGTGTTGGCACTAACTTAAAAATAATTATGTAACCTCACGTATTTATGAAAGTATTTATGTCTACGTTACTTACGCAATAAGAAACAATATGTTACTTTACATGTTATTTTTTTATTTTATTGTTCACTCATGAACAGACCTATGACTAATTTATGAAAGTAGTATAAGCACGGCAAGTATGTATGTTGTTAATGATTCATTCATGATGGATCCTCAAATATCATCCATGTATTATTGTGACTATTGAAATAAAGAATGAGAAAGAATTTATCATCGTAAGCATGTAGTATCAAGCATCGTATTTATGATTAATTGGAGCATGTTTGACTAAGTTTAAAAGTAACTTTACGTATTAGTAAATATTTTTATTTTTTAGAACTAAATAATTATTATATTGATGAGAGGTACAAATAATTAAATTACTTATTTTCAGCGAAGACATATTTTATTTTTAAAATAAGTAAATGTTTTAATAAACGTAAAATACAAGAAATCTTAATATGTTTAACCTCATGTTTGATGGGGATTAAAATTAGATTTTAAATAGATTTTAATAAAAATCGATGAAATATGTAATTTAAAAGTTGTAAGATCCAAAAAAATTTTGGTTAAAATTGATCGTTAACTTTGATTTAAATTAAAATCTGAATTTTAATTGCTACCTAACAGAGCTAAGTACTTGTTTAGTAGAGATTTTGATAATTAATTTTTTGATCTTTAGAGATAAAGTTGGTCCTACCTGTGAGAGAAAAATTCAAAAATGACGATTGAAATAGTGAAATAACGGTCAAAAAGTTGATTTTAATTTGCTTAAAATTTAAACCAAACAAGCTCTAAATATCTTTGGAAAAAAATTACATAATATTTTGCTTCTTGAAATTATGAGTAATTAGCACATAATGTCTATATCTTTCACCATTATTACGAAAACGTTGGTACCTTCCATTTTTTTAGCATTTTCAACCTTAATTACACAACATCATTCCAATCCATTTTTATCCAATTTTTTCTCAATAAAAAGTTGTGAAATTACGAATATGCCCCGGTATTTAAATAAAACTAAATGAAAAGAAAAGAGCAGTAAAGAACTAATTATAATCATAATCCCAAATTTTTTGAAAAAAATGCAAACGAAAAGGGCCGAAACATAGTGCTGAATGTTCAAATCCAGATATTAAATGCTATATGAAGTTATACAATTTAAACAAGGAGAAAACTGAAAAAGAAAGAAAGATGAAATTTTTTTAAAGAATCTTTTGATAATTTTTTTGGAATTCATTTTCGTTTTTTAAAAAAAAAAATCAATTATAGGTGCAATTATCTTATTATTTTTGTTTTATTTAAAATGAGGGTATATTCGTCATTTAACCGTTTTTTAATTGAGAAATTAGATGAAAATAATTTTTTTACAATTAAATGTGTAATTAATGATAAAAATATCAAAAAATAGAAGTTAAAGATTAGAAAAATAGTAAAAGATGGAGACATAATGTACTAATTACCTTAAAATTAGTTTTAGTTTGACAAAAATAATCAAATTTGAGCAGAATAAAATGAAATATACAAAACTTAGGACTTCTCCAAAAGTAGAAGATGGGAAAAGAACAGCAAATCAAAGTAAAGGAATCCGTAGAGTCTGTATCATTCTTTAACAGAGAATCCAGCAGAATCCATTTTCACTGTTTGAAATAATTTCTTCCTCTAGCCGCCAAATTCCAATCATGTCTATCCTCAACGGTTGTATATAAAAACTCCTATAAGAGAAGGGTCCCAGATTGAGGTAGACCCCACTCAAAATGCAAGTCCAAATGCAGAAGCCAAAGAAAATGCAAGAGTTTATTCATTTTAATCCACACCATCCATTTATGGTCATCTTATTGGTAATTCACTTAAAGGGATTAGGATTAGGATTCCGTTTGGGCTGCACCAGTCTTTTTCTTTGAACATTTCTCTGTAAATCTCTCATTATTTGTAGAAATTTGATCTT
>NW_019267442.1:23040-101220 GCF_002742605.1 Olea europaea var. sylvestris | reverse complement strand
AAGTTGATTTTAATTTGCTTAAAATTTAAACCAAACAAGCTCTAAATATCTTTGGAAAAAAATTACATAATATTTTGCTTCTTGAAATTATGAGTAATTAGCACATAATGTCTATATCTTTCACCATTATTACGAAAACGTTGGTACCTTCCATTTTTTTAGCATTTTCAACCTTAATTACACAACATCATTCCAATCCATTTTTATCCAATTTTTTCTCAATAAAAAGTTGTGAAATTACGAATATGCCCCGGTATTTAAATAAAACTAAATGAAAAGAAAAGAGCAGTAAAGAACTAATTATAATCATAATCCCAAATTTTTTGAAAAAAATGCAAACGAAAAGGGCCGAAACATAGTGCTGAATGTTCAAATCCAGATATTAAATGCTATATGAAGTTATACAATTTAAACAAGGAGAAAACTGAAAAAGAAAGAAAGATGAAATTTTTTTAAAGAATCTTTTGATAATTTTTTTGGAATTCATTTTCGTTTTTTAAAAAAAAAAATCAATTATAGGTGCAATTATCTTATTATTTTTGTTTTATTTAAAATGAGGGTGTATTCGTCATTTAACCGTTTTTTAATTGAGAAATTAGATGAAAATAATTTTTTTACAATTAAATGTGTAATTAATGATAAAAATATCAAAAAATAGAAGTTAAAGATTAGAAAAATAGTAAAAGATGGAGACATAATGTACTAATTACCTTAAAATTAGTTTTAGTTTGACAAAAATAATCAAATTTGAGCAGAATAAAATGAAATATACAAAACTTAGGACTTCTCCAAAAGTAGAAGATGGGAAAAGAACAGCAAATCAAAGTAAAGGAATCCGTAGAGTCTGTATCATTCTTTAACAGAGAATCCAGCAGAATCCATTTTCACTGTTTGAAATAATTTCTTCCTCTAGCCGCCAAATTCCAATCATGTCTATCCTCAACGGTTGTATATAAAAACTCCTATAAGAGAAGGGTCCCAGATTGAGGTAGACCCCACTCAAAATGCAAGTCCAAATGCAGAAGCCAAAGAAAATGCAAGAGTTTATTCATTTTAATCCACACCATCCATTTATGGTCATCTTATTGGTAATTCACTTAAAGGGATTAGGATTAGGATTCCGTTTGGGCTGCACCAGTCTTTTTCTTTGAACATTTCTCTGTAAATCTCTCATTATTTGTAGAAATTTGATCTTTTTTTTTTTTTGGAGGGTTATTTATTTATATAAGTTTTGGTTTAATTATTGTCATGGATTTGACTTTTATTTTTGTCGTTTTTTTCTAGTCATGAGTGATTGTATTATCAATGATTTCCACACAGAAAAACAAATTTTCCCATTTCTTGGAAATTCTTGACATGGGATATTGAACTGCAATTTGAGATTCATTCTTGATTGAGGGATTCTCATTTCTTGAACTGGGAATTTATTTCTGTTTTCTATTTTGTTGATTTTTATCTTGATTTATTGTCGAGATTGGAGTTGAAGAGTTTGGATTTCTCCACATGTTTGGTGGCTCTGGAATGAATCTGATTACAATAATTATTGGATTTGGAATGAGTGCAACTTTTATTGTTTTTGTCTGCACTCGACTCATTTGTGGGAGGCTCCGGCGAATAGAATCTGGGGAAATGTTTGAGATTGACTCAAGGATTGATCTTCAGATGGTATGTTTAAATTAATTGATTTGACTAATTTTCAAGTTACTAATCTTTGCATTTGTAGTGCTCGACGAATTGTTTATCAATGATGGAAGAATATAAACTTTGTACTTATTAGTGTCTTGAATTGAATTAATCAAATTGCTCAAAGTCAGTTATCAGTTGATTCAGTTTCATTACACAGTGGAAAATTTATCTGAAACATGAGGAATACTTCTAGGGATGAGTTATGATGACACTTTTGTGCAAATTGTTCTTATACAAGTCGTGCTTTCTTCATTCTAGACGAAAGCCTGTTAGTCTGTTACTAATCTTGCATTTGCATGGCTTGACAGATTGTAACAAAGAATATGTACTTTGTACTTATGAGTATTGAATATATCGAAATTGCTTGAGGTCGAATATCTGTGTCATTACACAATTCGAACAATTTCCACTTCACCTCATCTGAAACATGAGGAACGGTTAATTCTGAAGCTTGATTCTCCATTGGTTTTTAGATGGACTATTTGTATTGATGCTATTTGTGTAATATGTTCTTGTATGAATGGGTGTTCTTCATTCTAGCCAAAAACATGTTACTAATCTTTGCTTTTGTACTGCTTGATAAATTGTTTATCAGTGACAAAGAACATATACTTGAGATTTTCTAGAATTGAATTTCCATCAAATTGCTTTAGACAATTTCCTAGTCATCTCATCCGAAACGCGAGAAGTAGTTCATTCTAAATTTCCTATTCTCCGTTGATGCTACTATGGACAAGTTATGTTCATGTTATTTTCTTCTGCAATCTGGTATTCTTTCTGGCATTGACTTTACATAACTTTTACACTTTCTTGACTGGCATGTCCTCCCATATTGTTCTTAGTACTTTCGGTTACCTTACTATACAAAAAATGAACTGCGTCATACATTTCGTGCTATTGTCAACATTGTAGAATCTAGAATTTAACCACATTGCACTCAATTTAATTCATTGTTCTGTTATGACAGCCAGAACGCCGGGCTAATGGCCTTCAACCGGGTGTAGTTGCTGCAATTCCCAAACTGATGTTCAACCGTGAGGCTTTCAGTTCAACAGAAGATATGCAGTGAGTACAATCACCAAATTTACTTATTTAGCATTCCTTTGAATTACTCATCTCATATTGTATGAATTTGTAAACTCAAACAAACAAACTATGTGCTTGTATGTCTAAGCTGAAAATATTGCTGATAAGTAGCAACACTCTTGGGCAGTCAGACTAATCAGATTGCAGCTTCCAATATTTGGAATGAATGTTAATGGAAGTTTCGGCTCTGCCCATTTTGGAAGTTTTAATACGTACTTTTTTGTTGATCGGGTAATTAGGAAAAAAAATCCTTATCATTTACACTCATTGCAAAAATAGACCCTATTGTTTCAAACTTGGCATATCCACCATCATTTTAAACCTTTTTTGCAGAGTTTGTCATTTCTGTTATGTTCCATTAAATCATTCCGTGAAATATGAGTAATTGATGCAAAATGTCCTTATTGTTTGTCTTCATTGCACAAATCGTCTTTATCATTTTAATTTTGACGTTTGGGCACTGATCGACCTTTTTTTGCTCAAAAAAGTTCTTACCATTTGTTTTCCATCAAAGCATTGTAAAATGGAAAATTTACTCACCTCTTTAAATAAATAAATAGAAAACAAAGAAATAATATAAAAAAAAATAAAAAATTGCATCTAGAGTTTCAAGTTTTTAAAAAAGTACAAATGAGTCTCAAGTAAAATAATTTAAAATATTCTAACAAAAATAAAATATTTTGTCTTTCCAATTAAACCACATACACTTGCATCCACCACCACCACCACCGAAATAATTAAAAGTATATAAACAGAAGAAAAATAATTAAAAAAAAAACCTAAAATGGTGATTATTCCTCATCCAAGTTTCTTTAGCCTCTTATATAGGAATTTCTCCATTTTTAACAAAATTCAGATGGTGACGCAGTGGATATATGTGTATGTAATCAGAAACAAGAACATAAAAACAAGAATCTGCTGAAAATAGCAAAATACCTTAAAAAAAAATTTCCATAACTCGCTAAAAACAAAAAGATAATGGAATACGAAACTTGATTACAGGAAAGTAGCTAAATTCTTGGATGGTGGAATGGGGAGAATGGGGGGTGGTGGTAGCAGAAGTCGCTCCATTTTTTTCTGTTTTTAATTCTTTTCTTACTTTGTTTTTATACATTTAATCATATTTTTTATTATTTTACTGGTGGTGGTTGTGGTGGAGGTTAGGGGTAGGGCTAGGGATAGGGGTAGGGCTAGGGATAGGGATAGGGGTAGAGGGTTTAATTGGAAGAAAAAATATTTTTTTTTATTAGAATGTTTTAAATTATTTTACACGAGACTAATTTGTATTTTTTTTATAAATTTGGAACTCTATATTCAATTGTTTTATATTATTTCTTTATTTTCTACTTGTTTATTAAAGAGGAGGTAAATTAGTTATTTTATAATCCTTTAATGGGAGAAAATAAATGATAAGCGCAAAGAAATGTCAATTTGAGTATCCAAATGTCAAAATTGAAAAGATATGGATGATTTGCTCTATAAAGGATAACAATTAAAACATTTTGCGCCAATTACCCATATTTTACATAATGATTTAACGGAACATGACGGTAGACCAACTCTGCAAGAAATGTTTGAAATGAGAGTGTAAATACTAAGTTTGAAACAATAGGGACTATTTCTACGATTAGTGTAAAAAATAGGAATGTTTTCTGCTAATTAACTAAGTTGGAAATAATTAGTTACTTTATTTGAATGTAATTCGTACTTCACTGTCAAAATGAGAAACTTTTTTCAGATATAAAGTAAAAAAAGTAACTTGTCCAATTGGATATAAAAATCATTTAAAAGTTTTAATTACTCTTAAAACATTTCAAGATTTGTTTCCTATAAATTTGGGGTTGATTGCATTTCTTCATCTGTGCACATGTGACTTGTAAACATATGTCATCATAGTCTGTTTTGTGTTGCTTTGCCAATGGATTTCAAATTACTCGGAAGTGCTTAACACAAGTGAAAACAGAATCGACGTTGATCATAAATAAGGTTAGTTTCTTTTGAAATGTAGGTGTACAATATGCTTAGCAGAGTATCAAGAGAGAGAAGTTCTGAGAATCATGCCGAACTGTGGCCATAGTTTTCATCTTTCTTGCATTGATATATGGCTAAGAAAACAGTCTACTTGTCCAGTCTGCCGGCTTTCAGTGCAGAATACTTTCGAAACAAAACATGCTCGGGCAACTACGTTGGCAGAGTCCCAATCGTTTGACAGCTCAGAAATTATGGCCGAACATTCTCAACAATGGCTTCTACCCACTCTCGAGCATTCAGGCGGTAATCGGGGAACCAGCCACGGGAATGCTGATCATACTTCCATTGACTTAAACTTGGGTGTTTCCAGTGCAGCAATGCCAAGATCATGACCGGAGAAAAGACCGTTGCTACATTTCCTGGTTCTAACTGTTGTTACTTTTTTTCTTTTTCGCAATGCTTTAGCTAAACAAGATTTAGAATGAAATTTTATGTCAGAGAAAGAGAGACACACCATGTTTGTATATATTTTTATGTTCGAAAAAATTTAGGTTGTGATAATTTGTTTGGGAGTTTTGAAGATTATATTTAAATCATCATCTAGCTGAAAATTTGTCTATATGATCTTGCAAATTCGAAGTTGATTCTCGTGAAAACAGTACTCACAATGCCCGTGTTAGACATAATACTGAATCTGACTAGATAATATTATAAATCATATTTTAGTTTTTAATTTTTTCGTAATATTGGCTAGTGATATAGAGTGTACCTTATCAAATAAGCCATTGTTCTGGCATGTTTGGTTGAGCTTAAACAAAAGTAAGTGTTTTTTTTTCTTTTTTTTTTTTATCTATGTTTGGAAAACTTTTAAAATAATGTTAGGTAATTACCTCACATAAAATCTCCCCAATTAATTGTAAGTAGAGTAGCAAGAATGTTTAGTATAGCTGAAAATTGGAGACCTTACAAACAAATCGACCAAGACGATCTATTGGATCGATTTGTAAGTGAATATGATAAAATAGTATCATAGGACTTGCTTGCCCACCTGACTTCCTCATATTATTTTGGAGATGTTTGGCATGTAATATAAAATTTGGGAAGACGGTACAATAAATCAAATTTTAGCTTCTTTTTATTTCTTAATATTTCTTAAGTATCATATAGTCCACCTTACCAATTATTAGGCGTCAAAATGAGGTGGGCTGCCCATGCCCAACAGAGGCGGACCCACATGAGGTCATGTGAGGTCAAATGACCTCACAGATTTTTGGAAATTTTTTATTTATTATTATTATTATTATTATTATTATTATTATTATTTTATAATTTTTTTTGGAGAACCTAACAACTACCCGGCTGCCAAGTGCCAATTGCCTTATTGCCAAACCCAATTAACTTCCCAAACCCAAATCCAATCACCATATATATCCATATGGACCATTTCCATAAATATAAACCCATTCCCATAATCCATTTTCTAATTTGCCCAATTCCAATTATCCAATCCAACTTAAATAATTAGTTCCAAGATTCTCAAATTAAATCTCATTTTCCCGAAGTGCAAAACAAAAGCAAGTTTTCTCCCACTTTTTGACTTTCCCTTTTTTTCTTAGCGATTTCGCCGTCCGCCCTCCACCCTCCACCATCGACCGTACCTCTACGACACAGCCCTTGGCCCTTGGTATATAGGTCAGACCCTAATGCTACTCGACTACATATTACTGTGAAATTTGAAAGAGGTGTGTTAATGTAGGATTTGGATTTGTATGTTTAAAATTGATGAATTGAAATTGGCTGAAAATATTAAATATTCATTATTCTTTGATTTGGTATGAAATAATGGAAGTATGGAATTGACTTTTTACAATTTGGGAGATCAATGGTTAAGTGATAGTTTGGTTGCATATATTGAAAGCAATGAATTGACAATATTGATAACGATATAATTATACGATGTTTTTCATAATACGAAAACACGTAGGCTATAATTGTAGTAGCATTTGGTTTTATTTTCATTAATATACGTTGTTCGAAAACTTTTAAATTTTCATTTTTGACCCCACAGTTCAAAATGTCTGGGTCCGCCCCTGAGGCCCAGGACAATAATTGTGAATTCCACACTTATTTTACTCGATATTTCTATTGATTTGTGCTTTGTTTTCGTGTTTTAGGATGAATTTTCCCTTAGGCAATGTTGGTAAATAAAGTGTTGAACAAGAGGCAAAAAGTTATGAAAAGCATAGGTAAAAATCAATGGCCAGAGACTACTTGAGGAGAAGTACAATATTGGGGGAGTTCATTGGTGAAAAATGGATGAAACATAGCTAGAAGAGCTCGGCCAAGGAAAAGCTAATCTTTCCACCAGCTAGCAACTCGCCTACAAGAGCTCCCCAAGTCAATCTGCTCTCCCAAAATACATATCCATATTTATGAGATGTCTAGGATGTCACAAGGAGGAGTGGGACGATTGGAGAAGAGACGGGAAACAAACACAATTCTCTCACCTAATTTTTAATCAAGGAAGGACGAAGAAGAAGCAATGCTTAGATGATTCAACTTTGAAATTGAAGATTAAATCTTAATTCTTCTTTCATGTGATTTCATTCTTCAACTCTATGTGTTTATATATGATAAACATTCTTGAGTTACACAGGAGCGTAGCAAATCCTAATTCAGGAGCATTGGAAGACACGTGCATACTAGCAATCTACTCGACCGGATCGAAGTAGCTGCTAATAGGATCAATCGAAGAAGTAAGAGACGGAGATAAATTCCATAATTAGGACAAACAACGATAAGTGTATTAACCATCAAAATTTAGATGTGACTAATTTTATAACCATCAAAATTTACATGTGTGACTAATTTTATCATTGATATACTTAAATATGATGAGAACGAATGAAAATGAATAATAATTGCTCATAAAGGAGTAAAGTTTGGCATATCTTAGAAGATGAAGGACCGCATGCAGTATTTAAGGACTCAATTCGAACAAAAAGAAGAAACATGTACAAAATTGAACAAGTAAAAATATAAATTCCAGTAATTTGAAATATCCTACTTGACTAAAATTGTGGTTCCCTATTCTATTAGGTCTCTGTTTTAGACCTAAATTAAGATTTATAAAGAGGAATCTTTCATATTATTTAAAAAGGGAGGTTGGAGATACAATCTTGAGGCAAAATTACATGTCCAAATAGATTGGATCCTCAAGATTTGTATCTAAATTTGAGATTTGAAGGTTGAAAAATACAAGTAGCCAAGAGATATACATGCTTCATGAGATTGGAAATCTGTTGTTAGGAATTGGTTGCCAAAGAACAATAATTGTTAAGATTCTTTTCTTTATTCCTGATGTTGAAACTGATGATTTTTTTAATTATTTTGTTGTTTAATTTTATTTATATGATTGGCTAAAAAATTGGTTGTTATAGTGAAAGATTTAGTTTAGATTTAACCCTTTTTTATACAATTGATTTCATGCAATTTTGATTATGTTTTGATTGCTTATTGTGTTTAACTAGCATTCAATTTCTTGATCACCAATTATTTGATTTAAGGATAATATTGAGATCAAGAAGAGATATATTTGTCTAGTTCATGTAATAGGTGACATAATTTTTATGAGATTGATAGATGATTATAGCTTATGTGAATTCATATGAACTAATGCTTTTCCATATATATGCATTTATATAGAGATATAATGAATTTGGGTACGTGAATTGGGTTGGTTTTGTTCGAGAGAGGTTACTAACTAAAATTGTTTAACTCAATTGTTAATACATATGAAAAAGTGAATAAATAAGTTTGGATTGAATGAATTTTAAATGGCCTATGTGAAATCAACCACTTAATCCCGAAGCTCTCCACCAATTAAATTAGTTAGGTATCTTAGATTAGCTTAACCCTTATTCAGTATTGACTAAATAAAAGTCAACAATTCATTTTAACTATACTTTTCATCAGATCCATGACTTTTCAATTATACATCTCATCAATTTTTATTAAAATCTATTAAAATTCTGATTTTAATTCCATTAAACAGGGATTTAGTATAAATTAGTTAAAATCTTAGCTCTTGATTTATTAATAGGTCACCACATTAACTTATATTGAAGCTAAATTTACGATAAAACTTGATAGTAACTACTTAGTCTTTGTAGGACGATATTTGGACTCATGAATTCCACTATTATTATTTCTTATAATCCATACACTTGTGGAATCATTTGATCTAGTTTTTTATGCTATTGTCAAAGACTGATTTATTTACTTTAATTTTTATTGTTAACTCTAGCCTTGATTAATTTTTTTTTTCAACTGATCTACTTGTTTCCTTTGTTTTCAGTGTGGGAAACAAAAGTAATTGCACAATAAAAATATGAGAAGAGAGATCCCTAAATTGATGAAGATGACATGCCTATGGGGGATATCTTTGTCCTACCGCGCTTAAAAATGAAGGGGTATG
Organism: Olea europaea var. sylvestris; assembly: GCF_002742605.1. Classification (NCBI taxonomy): domain Eukaryota; kingdom Viridiplantae; phylum Streptophyta; class Magnoliopsida; order Lamiales; family Oleaceae; genus Olea; species Olea europaea. Next base: position 92,000 of record NW_019267442.1, on the reverse strand, counting down.
ATGCACTTGATAAAATTGATAAGGATGACTTGCATTTGGGAGTACTATGGGAACTACTAGGTTTTCAAGTAAAAGGCATAGATGAAGTTGATGAGGATAATTTGGGATTACTGTTAGCATTACCGGAATACTAAGTACATGATGAACAGTTGAATCCGTATAAGCAAATATACAATTTAAGTCGGGAGCAACACCCAAATCTTTATTGGTCAGATTGTCAAAATATTGAAAAAAATCACTCTAATCCTCTTTAAGAAAGGTAACCTTCTCATGAAAATTTTCTTGTGCAGCTGCTCGAAATTTTGGATAATAGATTAGTAATTTAATTCGAAAAACAATAACAAAAAGATAAGATTATGAAGAGAACAAAGAATTAATAATAATGGGGCCAACCAAACTAGCAGCATTCAAAGAAGATAGAAATATCATACAAACACCCTAGTTCATTGTTTGCTAAAAATTGAGTTTGTGATTAGGCATGACGAATATATTGAAATATATATTTTGAGTTGGAATGGAGAAGATGAAGGTGAGTCGTACTACTTTGAGAAGGGCAATGTTAAAGTTTGGAGGATAGTTACAATATGGACACTACAACAAAAAAAAAAAAAAAGGGCCTTTTGCAAAGTTCAAAAAACGTAGCCGAAAACCTTTTGCAATGTTTGGATATATGTTGCAAACTTTGATATTGTCGTAGAGTGGAAGGACACAACAACGTTTTTTTAACATTGTCAACAACTTGTTACAACCTTTTTTGAAAGTTGTCAATACCCTTTTAGCAACATTTTTTGACCGTTGCCAATAACTTTTTCGCAATATTTTTCAGCTGTTGCTAATAATCTTTTTGCAACGTTTTACAACTGTTGCTAATAATCTTTTCGCAACGTTTTAGAAACGTTGCAAAAAACCTATCTGTAACATTCTTTCAACATTGCCTTAGCCTATTTACGACGTCGAAAAATGTTGTCCGTACTTTTATTTTCAAGTTTTTGCAATATTAATGTTTGAATGTTGTTTTTACTCTTTCGCAACATTTTTTGAACGTTGTTAGAGAGAGATGCTATTGATCACTAAAGATAACTCAGGCTCAGTTTATACCCACTTCCAACACCACAAAGCCGACAACTACGAACCCAAGACAATACCAAGTTCACTTCCAGTTGCCAATGAGATATATCACTTAGGAGACCACAAAGGAGCAAGAAATCTCATAGAATATCACCACTAAGATGATAGACAAAAAGAGGCAGAGAAGATGGAAGAAGAGAACACGTGAATTGGCCAAGAAGAAGAGCCTGCGGGCGGGTCTCTCAAAACGAGAGAAAGAGACCAATTTATCTTGCAATCAATTGACCCAAATAAGGTAAGTGTAGGTAGGTTAAACAATGGGTCAAGTTAGAGGCCCAAGAGACAATTAAATGGGCTCACAAGATATTCTCTCAATTAATGGCCATCAAGGAAGTGTATTGGGCAACGAGCAACACTAAATTATTTAGGTTGTTTCGAGTGGCCCAATTAACCTTCGAGTCGTATCGTCTTGAATGTGGGTTTGGATTCTCATTCAATCATTTGGCTAAACCGACTGAAAACTTAAACCGAGTAACATCATAACCCGGGAGAGGTCGTTTGACAATAAATTTCTCTAACAACCTCTACCTTAGTGTTAAAGGACTTGCAAAAATAAACGTCTTCCATTAGTGACACCTCTAATAGAAAATTGATAAAATTGGAAATCATTTACCTGTACCAATGTTTAGAAGATCCTTACAATTTCTAAACTTTACCAATCTGAAGGGTTGTATTGTGAGTAAACATTTTCAAGTTTTACCACCTCTTGAGATACTACCTCTAATAAAGTATAATCTAACATCAATGTGTTTAGTGTGTTCATGAAAAAATGGGTTCTTACATAAATGTATAGACGACTAACTATCAGAATACACAACCACATACTCATTCAAGGTACATAATTTACGAAGTAAACCTCTAAGTCATAGAGCCTCTTTAATTGCTTTAGTAGTAGCAATATACTTAGATTCAATGGTGGATAGTGCAACAATGTGTTGTAACTGTGATTTTCAACTACCAGATGAATTTGATAGGGTAAACACGTAAGAGAAAGTTGATTTCCTATCATCCCTATCTCCCGCATAATCAGCATCTACAAAACCCTTCAATTTCATACCTTCCTTATTAGCACTAAACTTTAGGCCTACGTCACCCGTACCCTTCAAGTGCCTTAATAACCACTTTAATGATTCCTAATATTCAGGACCAGATTAGCCATGTACCTACTAAGGGTACTAATAGCAAAACCTAAATCTGGTATAGTGCAAACCATTAAATACGTTATAGAACCAATCACATTAGAATATTGGACTCTACTCATGTATTCTATTTCACATTCGTTGCAAGGAGATTGTTCTTTAGATAAAACAAAATGGCTGGCAAGAGGTAACATGACAGGTTTGCAATAACTCATATTAAATTTCTTCAATACTTTGGATATGTATGGAGACTGATGCAAGAAGAAGATGGAATTTGACATATCTCTTTCTATTTCCATACCTAGAATTCTCTTAGCCTTACCTAGGTCTTTCATGTCAAATCCACCACTTAGTTTTGCTTTTATATTGTTTATCCACTTAGAAGAAGAACCAATCAAAAGCATGTCGTCCACATAGAGCAACGAAAATAGATAATTATTATCAGTCTTGTTATGTAGAAAATATAGACAGTGATCAAATTTACTTCTTTGGAACCCTGTAATGAGTACAAAAGAATCAACCCTCTTGTACCACTGTCTAGATGATTGTTTTAAGCCATGTAGCGACCTTTTCAAAAAACACACGTAATTAGGTTTTGACTTGTCCATAAAAGCTTTTGGTTGATTCATAAAGATTTGTTCATCAAGCTCACCATGTAGAAAAATAGTTTTTACATCAAGTTGTTCAAGTTCCCAGTCAAAATGTACAACCAAGGCAAGTATGACCCGAATAGTGGTATACTTAACTACTAGTGAAAAAATCTCATTATAATCAACGTCCTCTTTCTGTGTGTAATCCATGGCCACTAACCTAGCTTTAAACCTTAAGGGTTTCAAACTACTAGTAACTTCCTTAATCTTAAAGGCCCATTTGCAATCGATGATCAATTTGTTCTTAGGCCTAGGTACTAGCTCCCAAGTCTGATTCTTTTCTAGAGAACTCATCTCTTCTTTTATCGCCTTAAGCCACTCCTTAGATTGATCACTACCTATCGTTTCTTCAAAGGTTTTTGGCTCTTTATCAGCTAGTTCTTCGTAACTAGCATGGGCAAAAGCTAATTCAGATTCAAAATTGAACCTTCTAGCAAGATTATAATTAGCTAAGGGATTTTCTTCCTCAGGGTGTTCTTCTATCACTACTTTGTTACCGTTCACCACTTCAAGTTCTTGAACCTGAATCTCGACCTCATTAGGAATAGTAGGGGCAGGTGTACTAAGTTTTCATAACTCCACCTTAAATCGATCTCTTTTCTCACCTGGTTCAGCTTCACTCACAGGTTCGATTTTCCCTTTGATACACAGCATCTCATTCTCGTTAAATGTGACATCCCTACTCACGATAATCTTAACCCCCTTTTGACTTCTATCCCATAATTTGTATCCCTTAACACCCTCGGGATACCCTTGAAAAACGCAATTTCTAACTCTAGGTTCCAGCTTTTCCTCGCTCTGATGAGAAAATGCAGCACAACCAAAAGTTCTAAGCATAGAATAATCACTTAATTTACCTAACCATCTCTCATGCGGAGTGTCACCATTCAATGCAGTAGATGGAGTCAATTTAATCAAATAACAAGCAATCATAACAGTCTCACCCCAAAAGGATTTGGGGACACCAAAACTTAACATCATGCAATGCACTTTATCAAGTATGGTTCTATTCATCCTTTCGACTACCCCGTTTTGCTAGAGAGTGTAAAGAATGGTCTTATATCTAGTTATGTCATTTTCTTTACACATACTATCAAATTTCATGTTGCAAAACTCTAGGCCGTTATCTGTCCTTAAAATTTTGATTTTCTTGCCAATTTGATTTTTCACTTGTCTCTTCCAGTTATTGAAATTATGAGAAGTCTCAGATTTATCTTTCAATAGATAGACCCACACTTTCCTATTATAGTCATCGATAATAGACAGAAAATACCTATTTCCACCCGATGTGGGATTACTAGCAAGACCCACAAATCAGAATGCACATATTCAAGCATACCTTTAACTTTATGAACACTCATGGAGAATGAAGATTTATAATGCTTACCAAGCACACAGTAATCACAAAATGATAAATCTGACACATAGTCATTACCAAATGCACATTTTTCATTAAATAGCTTAAGTCTCTTAGTACCTACGTGTGCTAGTCTATTATACCATGTGTGTGTGTGTGATCAATCTTGGCAGAAGAGATAGATGAGTTCAAACCTCTAATCACTTCCCCAGTAGTGATATAGATGTCGTTTTTCTTAGTTACCTTAATGGAAACTAAAGCACTCTTAATCATTTTTAGCATATCATTTTCAATTTTACCAGTGAAGTAAGTCTCCATACTGAAATCAAATTCCTAGACAATTCGGGAATATATCTAACATTTTTTAATGTGTACACAAAACTCGTGTCAAATTTTACGTTTATGTCACCAATTCCAGCAATAGTATAGGCAAAGTTATCACACAGCACAACATGCTCAACATTAGATTCATGCAAGTTATAAAACTAATTCTTTTCAGACGTCACATGAAACGATGCACCAGAATCAAATATACACTCATGCATGCGGGAATTAGCAATTAGATTCAATTCAGTAGTGTATGCAATTGGACTTGTAAGCACATAGACCTCACCGTTATCTATCTTAGATGTAGAGGATACTACATTTAGCTGATCTCCCTCCTTAATCTTTAACTTACCATTTTCTTTACGGCAATCTTTTATAAAATACCCTATGTTTCCACAGTCATAGCATTTTCTAGCATTCGTCCTAGATTTTGATCTAGACCTACTCTTGGCATTCTTTTTCCATCCATTATCACTTGACTCGCCACCACTTTGATATCCATCATAACTATTTTGCCTATATTGAGTCCTACTCCGCATCATATGTAACTCACCGCTCCTCTTATCATGATTTCAGCCCTAATTTCCATCTCTTTACTCCTAAGAGAATCTATGACAATTTCAGCTGTCAACGTATCTCTACCATACTTAATGGCATTCTTAACTTCCTTATAGGAATTAGAGATTGCATTGAACAAAATTATAGCCTTATAAGTTTCGGACACAGCCCCATCACAATTAACTATATCTTGTACCAACTTGTTATACACGTCTAAATTGTCATCGAGATCCTTTGAAGGATCCATTTTAAAGCTGAAAAAATGTTCGAGCAAGTAAAGTTTATTCGGTGTAGATTTAAGTAAATACAAGTCTTCCAATTTTTTCCAAAATTCTTTGGTGATTTTCAGTTTACCCACATTTCTTAAAACGGCGTCAGATAAGTGTAAAATGATTGAGGTGTAAGCAAGCTCATCGACTTCTTCTCTTTGTTCTTTTGAAAAATTACCTTCAATGGCCTTTGAAACTTTTTGTTGGACTAAAATATCCTTCAATTTTTGTTGCCAAATAGAAAAGTCACCATTTCTATTAAAAATCCCCAAATCAAAGTTGTGAGTTATCATCTTTACACAACAGTTAAAGAATGCACAAAATACAATCAAACCATGCAAAATAATTCTAGGGTCACAGACAATATACGCCGCTCTAGATTCCCAGGGTTTCATACGACTTATGGTCTTAGAGCAATGGAATGTTCGAAATGGGTAAGGTCACGATAATTCCAACGGAGTTAATAAGCAGCAGAAATAACAATACAACAGAAAATTATGTCTAACATATAATTAGTTTCACGACAATTATATCACTAAGAATTAAATACTGATTTAACTAAAAGACAGATACTCAATCAAATAATTAAAAGCACGTAACCCTAATTTTTAGTACAAGCAATGGTTGCCAAGTAATGACAACCCCCAAACCTAATGATCACCCCACACGATGATCTGCTAGTGCAAAAATATAAAGGTTTCAGTAAATTTGTCAAAGCGGACCTATTTGAGTCCGTAACGTGGAGAGATGCAATTGTTGCTTTAGGGCCACCATTATTCGCCCTAAAGATTTAGCAAATATAACAATTTCGATCAGTAACAAATGCAGATTGAGTTTAGGGGCAAAATCATCCAACTTTTCAGGCGCAACCTAAACCAAACACATCAAAATGTTCCGGAGAATGAAATAAATGAAATGGCAGAAAAATCACGATGCAGGGCCTCCCACCGTCATCGTCAGACCGCCACGCGCCGTCGTCATCACCACATGCCACCTCGAAGGGGGTGCCTCAACCTGTTGGTTATGGGTTCGGACTCGGTTTGTCCAAATGAGGTCGGGTTTAGGAGTAATTGGAAGAATAGGGTTCGGTTAATTTGGAGATTAGCGCCTATTTCTCTCGATTTTGGACCGATTTTAATAGAAATTGAAGCCCTATGCTCTGATACCAGATGTAGAGAGATGATATTGATCAGCAAAGATAACCCAGGCTCAGTTTATACCCACTTCCAACACTATAAAGCCGACAACTATGAACCCAAGACAATACCAAGTTCACTTTCGATTGCCAATAAAATATATCACTTAGGAGACCACAAAGGAGCAAGAAATCTCATAGAATATCACCACTAAGATGATAGACAAAAAGAGGCAGAGAAGATGGAAGAAGAGAACACGTGAATCGGCCAAGAAGAAGAGGCTTCGGACAGGTCTCTCAAAATGAGAGAAAGAGACCAATTTATCTTGCAATCAATTGACCCAAATAAGGTAAATATAGGTAGGTTAAACAATGGGTCAAGTTAGAGGCCGAAGAGATTAAATGGGCTCACAAGATATTCTCTCAATTAATGGCCATTCAAGGAAGGGTATTGGGCCACGAGCAACACTAAATTATTTAGGTTGCTTCAAGTGGCCCAATTAACCTTCGGATTGTATCTTCTTTAATATGATGTTGGATTCTCGTTCACTCATTTCGCTAAGCTGACTGAAAACTTAAACCAAGTAACATTATAGCCTAGGAAAGGTCGTTTGATAACAAATTGCCTAACAGTTGTCTTTAACTTATTTGCAACAATTTTTGAGTATTGTCTTTCCTCTAATTAATTTGCAACATTTTTTTCATTTTTTTAAAAATTATTTCACATTTTTTATATTAATCATTATATTTATAGATTTTTTAAAATTAATTTCTATACTAAAATATGCAAATTAAGCAACATAATTAAAGATCTTTTTGATAGTGCATAAAACTGAGATTAAAATTTCATTACATATTTTTAACCCATGCAAAATACAAAATGGAAATGGATTCCAGTTGCTAGTTTATAATACACCAACAAGCCAAAATAGGAGTAGCACGAAAATATTGATAAGCACGACAACATATCATATGATAAACTCACCTAGAGTTTTCTTTGGGTGAAATTTTAGAGCAACATCAACCTTTTAAAATTTGTGTTAGATTATCTCATCTGTGTTTATGTTTGCTTCTCCATGTGTTATCTTGTGCTTTGAGAATGTGGGGAGGATTAACGCAAGGATGTGATAAAATTTATTGGGAGGATGCAATGGACATATGTTTGTGAGGTACAAATGTGTGGAAGAAAAAGGATATTTGGCATACATAGTTTATGGGAAGAGCAAGTTTTTATTTATTTACCTGATTTTGTCCTTGCATGAAGCCAACTGGGTTTAAGCACAGTTACATGGTACCTATCTGAATCTAATTTAGTTGAACATTGGAATAATATCCAAAATAATTTGAAAAATATGCATCATTTGTACATTTAACTCCATGCAACTATTCATGCAAACAATTTTGGCCTTGGCATTATTATATGCATCTCTTTTAGCAACTATTCATGCAAACAATTTCGGGCTTGACATTATTATATGCATCGCTCTTATGTTAAAACAAGAATGGAGGAGTTTGCCTATGGAAAGTTTTTGGATGACATGAAGGTTTTCATTCAGGTTTCTTTCATCTTTTTTGCATGCATTAAATTTGATAACAATTTGATCGTGGTCATAAATTATAAGAGAATTTTATTCTTAATTTTCGTAAATAATCTATGGTGCCATAGATTTATCAGTGGTAATTTCTTATTTTTACTATTTCCGATATTAGGGTGACAGTTGAATTTTGCTGAGGCATTATCTTTTACCATTTTCTCTTGCAGGATTTGACAACGTTTGTCTCGGTTTACATTCCAGAATTTCTATCTCTATATGAAACTGAACGTCTTGTTTAGGAGCTGATACACATCATATCATTATCTATGATCAAGTTTGTCTTCATTGTCACTGCTTATTGTTAGGTCTGTCTTAACTGTAATAGTATATGATCAAGTCTATGCTAACAGTGACATGTGTAACCAGACATCTATTAATAGTGAATATTTTTAATTTTTCTAGAGAACCAATTGCTTTTTTTGATCAAATATTTCCAATCATGCACAAATTAGAGTAATAGATATGGGACTATGACCTTGATCACAAATATGAATATACGATTGCGATCTAAAAATTGCCTGAACATTACTTGTTCTTTTATGACTATGACCTTTTTGACAAAATAACTCATAAACTGTGATTCATTACACATTTGTATTTTGATAAAAATTAGGAAATAATATAACAAAATCAAGTCACATTTATCAAGATGCGGTCACTTATTACATAAATTAAGTCATGTTTAAAAAAAAGATGTCATAAATTACCAAATTCAAATTACAAAATTTCATTTACACGATGCACGACATACACATATTCTACATTTCACATTATAGAGCATTTACACATAAATATTAACTGCGATAGTGTTGCATATTTTTAGTATAAATATAAAATGTGAAAAAAATAATCAAATTAGATGAAGCGTCCAAGTGGTGGGAAATGTGGCATTTGTGTGAGACGTCAGGGGTTCGGGTCACTTCCCACACAATTATTAAAAAGTTTTGATTGGGGCCTTGAGCTTCCTTGGCTAAAATAAATTTTTTTATTATTTTATTTATTTTCAAAATTATTTAATGGGTTAAACTAGCTAGTATTTTTTGACATTTTTAGTAACAACCCACTACTCACAATCATTAAAATACCCACTTCTCACAGGAATTAACATTCTGCATTATTCTCTGATCATGGAGGAGATAGTTACTTTCAGTTTTGCCTATATAAATTCAGGTCTTAGTTTGAGAAAAACACACATCAAAGAAAACAGAAAATTGTTTGAAAAGAGATCTTATTTTTCATATCCTGAATTTTTTTATACACGATTTTTACATATATTCTGGAGTACTTTTGAGAGTTCTGAAAATCATTTGTGATTGTTGCACAAGTTGTTTACGATCGTAGTATTTTGGGAGTGATTGTCTACGGAGGTTGTAGCAGTTATCGACAGACAATTTCACTTTAGGATATCGTGCTGTCACAAGACTTGATCGGACGACAAGTTTTATAATTCTACATTTTATGTTCTGAACGTCATTGCAATTGATTATTTTTCCAACAATCTAAAATGAAATTTATTTATAATTAGTTGCCATGTCTGCCGTAGATATATCTGTTCCTAAATATTTTGAAAAACATGAGTTGTTTGATGGAAAGAATTTTAAGAGATGACAAATGAAACTGCGATTTTATTTAACAACTCTTAAAGTTGTTGATGCTATTGAATCAAATAAAGCTATTTTTGCAATTGCTGATAATCCTACTGATAAGGAAACAAAGGATTTAGCTAATTGGGAACATAAGGATTAAATGTGCAGGAATTATATTCTGAATTGTTTGACGTTAGATTTCTATGATGTTTACTTGTCATGTAAAATTGCAAAAGAATTATGGAATTTCTTAGAAAAAAAATATATTACGTAAAATGCTGGAACCAAGAAATTTGTTGTGGGAAAGTTTCTTGATTTTGATACCAAGGCTAATCTTACTGAAGGAAGTTCTGACAGTAAGAAACCAGTTGGAAATTTTACCAGGGGTCAAAATTCTAAAGATAGAAACAAGGAAAAACAATTTGTAAGAAAGAACAATCGATCTAAGTCCCAATTTAAAAATAAAATTGTTGGTAACTATTTTTTTTGTGTGGTAAACTATACCACCTTGCAAAGGATTGCAGAAATAGGGAAGGAAAAGCAGTGAAGAATCAGGCACGTGTGGTAGAGGATGGGAATTTGGTGATTCTCTACTATGGTGATTTTGGAGAATATACTGAAAATATATTCTAGTAAGCAACGTACCAGACTGGTGGGTAGATTCTGGAGTTACCAAGCACATTTGTTGTACGAGAGGTGCATTTTCTTCATTCACTCTTACTAGTGATAGAGAATGTTTGTTCATGGGAAATGCTTCCTCCTCCAAAATCGAGGGGAAAGGAAATGTTACACTTTTACTTCAGGAAATATCCTTAATTTCAAGGATGTCCTTTATGGACCTGATATTAGGAAAAATCTAGTATCTGGATCTATCTTAGTCAAAAAGGGATTTAAAATTGTATTTGAGAGTGGTCAAGTTATACTATCTAAGGGTGGTTCCTTTGTTGGGAAAAGGTATACATATAAGAATCTGTTTAAACTCAATGTTTCTGTGATTAATAATAAAACATCTAGCTCTTTCGTTTACTTGTTGGATTCTTATGATTTGTGGGATGCTAAACTTGGACACGTTAATAAAATTTCCCGTAAAAAATTAGTAAGTTTGGAAAACATTTCCAAAATCGATAATTTTTCAAATTCAAAATGTGAAACGTGTGTTGAATCTAAATATGCTAGAAAATCATTTCCTCATGTTAATAGGACTACTTCAATTTTAAGTCTGATACATTCTGATTTATGTGATTTAAAAGAATATGTTACTCGTGGTGGAAATAAATATTTCTTAACTTTCATTGATTATTATTCTCGAGATCATTATATTTATCTACTTAAGAGCAAGGATGAAAGCTATTCAAAATTTATTTCATATAAAACTGAAGTAGAAAATTAGCTAGACAAAACTATTAAAGTTTTAAGATCTGATATGGGAGGAGAATAAATTGGAGATTTTGATAAATTATGTGTTAAGAATGGCATTAATCATAAGACTACTCCACCTCATTCTCCCCAGTCTAATGGTATAGCCGAAATGAAAAACCGAACTCTTAAAGATATGGTCATATCAATGCTAAACTCTTCTAGACTACCTCTTAACATGTAGGGGAAAGCACTTCTTACTACATATTATATTTTTAACCAAATTACTAGTAAGAAAAATAATAAGTCCCCTTATGAAATGTGGAAGGGCAAAACACCTTCATATAAATATCTTAAATTGTGGGGGTGTTTAGCTAAAGGTTATATTCCAGCAGCTAAGAGAACTAAACTTGGTCTGAAAACTATTGATTGTGTTTTTATAGGCTATGCTCTTCATAGTAATGCCTATAGATTTTTAGTCATTAACTCTAAAAATAATTTGATTGAAAAGAACACAATATTTGAAACTAGAGACGCTGAATTTTTTGAATCTAGATTTCCATTTAAAAAAAGTCTGAAGGACCAACCAGTTCTTTTAGTATTCCTCCTAGTGTTATAGAGGAGCCATCTGAATTAGAAGAAGTTGAGATTAGGAGAAGCAAAAGACCTAGAATTACTACTTCTTTTGGTCCTGACTTTGTAACCTACTTAGTGGAGGATAATCCTAATACCTTTGTTGAAGCTATGTCTTCACCAGATTCTATATTTTGGAAGGAAACTGTAAATAGTGAATATTATTTAATTATGTCTAATAATACTTGGGAGTTAGTGGACTTACCTCAAGGATGTAAGACAATTGGGTGCAGATAGTTGTTTAAGAAAAAACTTAAACCTGATGGTTTGAATGATAAATTTAAAGCAAGACTTGTAGCCAAAGGCTATAGACAAAAAGAATGAGTTGACTTTTTTTTATACTTATTCACCCGTTACTAAGATTACCTCTATTGGATTGTTAATTGCAATTGTTTCACTGTATGATCTTATTATACATCAAATGGATGTCAAAATTGCTTTTTTAAATGGAGACTTGGAAGAGGAGATTTATATGGATCAGCCTGAAGGATTTGTTGTGGAAGGCCTTGAAAATAAAGTATGTAGACTTAAAAAAATCCCTTTATGGCCTTAAACAAGCTTCTAAGCAATGGCACGAAAATTTTGATACAGTTTTGACACATAGGGCTGGACAAAACTCCCGAACCGAACCGACCGAACCGAACAGAACCGAACCCGACGGTTCTTCTCAAGTTAAATACCCGAACGGGTATTTGAATCAGGAACCGACGGGTATGGTTCGGTTCTCGGTTCTAGGCCAAGACCCGAAGAACCGAATAAGAACCGAATCTTCGTAATTTTTTTAATTAATTTATTTTAAATAAGTAAATTATTTTATTTTTTCTAAATAAATTTGTTAACTAGTTAACTTAGTTCAAACCACAAAATATGATATTCCTATTTCTAATATTCAGTTCAAAATCGACTTAATCAAATTAACCTCAATTTTATCCAAATATGTTGTTCTACTGTAGTGTCGTTTCTACCGGAGAAAATCGAATTAAAACTCTACAACATCTCTCTTAATTATTTTGAGCTGGTTATCTTTTTCTTTCTGTGATTTTAATAATCAAATTTATGAAGAATTCAGCAAAGAGAGACGTGAAACACATAAAATTGAATTACGTTATTTTGTAAGAGCTAATATTAAATATATCATTAATTAAATTAACGTAACTATGTATATATTAAAAAATTTAATTATAATACGGAACCGAATGGAACCGAACCGAATGGAACCGAACCCGAACGGTTCCGTAATTAAATTTGGACCCGACGGTTCCACTTACTAAATACCAGAAAATTTCGGGTCGATTCGGTTCTCGTTAGAACCGAACTGAACCGGACCATGTCCAGCCCTATTGACACATGTAGTTATGTGATAAAATGAAGCAGAGAAATGCATATTTAGTAAATTTGAAAATAATTGTGATGTGATAATTTGTTTATATGTAGATGATATGCTGATTATGAGAACTAGTTTAGATGTGGTTAATCAAACTAAACAGCTTTTGAATAAGCACTTCGAAATGAAAGATTGGGTGCTGCTGATGTTATTCTAGGAATCAAAATAGTAAAACATTCTGAAGGAATTATTTTTACCCAATCACATTATGTAGAAAAGGTGCTTAAGAAGTTTAACCAAAACAACTGTGTTCCTATTAAAACACCTTATAATGCAAGCCGTCAGTTGAGAAAATATTCAAGTCCTAGTGTTTCCGCTTTAGAGTATGCTAGAGTAATCGGTAGTTTCATGTATCTCATGAACTATACAAGACCTGATATAACATATGTTGTCGGTAGACTTAGTTGGTATACTAGTAATCTTAACAGTGAACATTGAGATGATCTCATTCGAGTCTTGAGGTATTTGAGATACACTCTAGACTAGGGAATACATTGTACCAAATTCCTTGCTATACTTGAGGGAATTGTGATGCTAATTGGATTTTCGATACCAATGAAAGTAAATCTACAAGTGGATATGTATTTACATTAGCAGGCAGTGCTGTATCATGGAAATCTACTAAGCAAACCTACATTGCTAGACCTATTATGGAATCTGAGTTCATAGCTTTAGATAAGGTAGGTGAGGAAGCTGAATGGTTAAATAATTTTCTTATGGATGTTCCTTTGTGGTCTAAACCATTTCCAACTATTTCAATCCATTGTGAAGTCAAGTAGCTATTTCAAGAGCTCAAAATTCATCCTACAACGGAAAGTTTAGACATATGCGTAGGAGGCACAATATTGTGTGTCAGCTGCTTAAGGATGCGATTATAGCTATTGACTATGTGAAGTCAAGTGATTCAACAAACATCGAGGGAGATGGGGCTAAAGCCTATTACATATTAGATCACCTATAACGAAAACTCAACCTTGCAATTGGAGATCCCATCGTTAAGGTCCAATGGAACAACAAAGTTATTGGAGTGGTCTGTGGGGGTACTACATTTGATTTATTCCAAACCCCGCATGATACGTAGTACCAACTGTATTGAGTAGAGGATGAACTAATGCTCTTAATGCTTATTATAACTGATATTCAATGGGATGTTTAGCTACAATGCACACTTGATAAAAGCACATATTTGAGTGTGGAAGTGGAGCCACTTCCTATGAGAATTGAGACTAATTATCTAGAGCATTCAAAGAAACTGAGAAAGTTCATGGCCGAAATGAACACAACCACTAGAACTCAATGATTGTTCTAGAAATCATGGGTGTGTTCTGTTGTCTCAGTTTGTAACTATAATTGTAGAGTTCAAGACATAGTTCACTCTATAGTTAACAAGCTCAATAGAATATACAAAGCCAAAGTTCAAGTCGGCAGACACCTAAAGCCTGTATGATTTCTACCGTACTCCAGAGTAATATTTTCATTTATCTTATTTTTTTCATGTGGGAGATTATTATATATTTATAGTATAAATATAAAATGTGAAAGAAATAATCAAATTAGATGAAGTGCCCAAGCGGTAGGATATGTGGCATTTGTGTAGGATATTAGGGGTTCGGGTCACTTCCCACGCAACTATTAAAAAGTCTTGATTGGGGCATTGGGCTTCCTTGACTAAAATAAAAAAAAATTATTATTATATTTATTTTCAAAATTATTTAATGGGTCAAATTAGCCAGTATTTTTAGACCCTTTTTTGTAACAACTCACTTACTCACAGTCATTAAAATACTCACTACTCACAGCAATTAACATTCAACATTATTCTCTGGTCATGGAGGAGACAGTTACTTCCAATTTTGCCTATATAAACTCATGTCTTGATTTGGGAAAGACACACATCAAAGAAAACAGAAAATTGTTTGAAAAGAAATCATATTTCTCATATCCTGAATTTTTTTATACTCGATTTTTACATATATTCTGGAATACGTTTGAGAGTTCTGAAAATCATTTATGATTGCTGCACAAGTGGTTTACAATCGTTTTATCCAGTGAGTGATTGTCCACGGAGGTTGCAGCAGTTATCAGCGAGCAATTTCACTTTAGGACATCGTACTGTCACGAGACTCGATCAGACAATAAGTTTTATAATTTTGCATTTTATGTTCTAAACATTACTGCAACTGATTATGTTTCCAACAAATAGGATTGCACACAGATCGCTAATATAAATAAGGATCAAGTCACAAAAATAGAATATATATTAGTCACAAAACACTAATTAAAAGCATACCTAGCATACTCATATACGACATTGGCACATGGATAGCATTAGCACAAAATAAAAAAATACAAGTGCATATTAGAGAGTTCACCTTCTTCAAGGATTTTCCATCTAGACTTCTTCATTCTCTTGGGTGAAAATGATTCTTCAACTTTTTTCTCCCTTTTTCCTCTCTTTATCTCTTCGGATTTCATCCGCTCTTCGAGTTAACATCATTTTGAAGAACAACGTATGGTGAATGTTGTTTAAACAGAAGATTTTATACTAGAATTTTTAAATTTAATGTTGTGCAAAATCTCAGTGGTGATAATGGCAGGTTAGAGTGATTCAACGTGGGGATTGAAGAAAGGCACGGTTGAGAAAGATATGCTATAGAGAGAAATAGATATAGCGTAGATTTTTTTTATTTTTTATTTTTGATAGGAGAACCCGCACCCGTTACCCTTCGGGTGCTCATTGGGTAAACTTTCGGCTAACGCAATAGCTTGCAAATCACACCAGCCAGGTAATCGCACTAAGCAAATCCTGTGCAACAGGCTCGACCAAGAAAGTGTCGGTAAGGGGAATCGAACTAGTGACCAAAGGTCTCCGCAGTCACCCACGCCACCAACTCGATCACCCCATGTGGGACAATATAGCATAGATATTAAAAAGAGGGTTGGAAGAGAGATAAAGAGAAAGGGATGATTATGGTAATGTATTATCATATAGATATTTTTATCCAATTTTTAACTCAAAAACTTCCAAAGTTCTCAATAATAATGGCAAAAAGGCTACATTGTATCTTTGATGCAGTCATCGATTATGTGAGTAGATTTGAATTCCTTTTAGATAAGTATTAAAAATTGTTATTATATGATTAATTCATTTTAATTTTGTATTAACTAATTTAAAAATATATTATTCTTAATTAAAACTTATGAACACCTGATTATGAAATAAAATCTTTAAGCCTTTATTTTTGAAGTGTTAAGTTTAAAGGTAGGGTTTTGCTTAATTTTAGTATTTTATGACGGTTTTCATTAAATAAAAAAAAATGATATGAACGCATAAGAGACATATTTGTCATTCTTATATTAAATAAGAAAACTAGCGACAAACACAAACGTTCACAAAATATTTGCACCTTATTTCAAGGCATGCCGACATAACGTTTGGGACTTTCATTAAACTTAAAATATGATACATCAAACAAAAATTTTTGGTGTGAAGTGACTAAAAGGTACAGTGTGTATGTGTTTACCAATTTTCGTTTTTCAATTAATATCTACTCTTTGAAATTTTTAACAAATATACATTTCTCATTTTAAACATATTAGCAAAATTAAATTTACTATATTTCTTTCCTAACTTTGCTTAGATGCCTAAAAGTAGTGACGAACGCAAACATTTTGAGTTAATGGAGCACAATTAAACTTTCAAAAAATACAAATTTACGTTTATATAAATACCACTATGCTTGTCATCTTTTTTTATATCCAACATCATTTTCATCACTTTTACCTCGAATATTCCTTTCATTAACATTGTAATAATAATAAAAACGCATATTTACATCCAAATTATTTTTTCGTCACAATTAATTCAAGTGAAAAATACGAAAATTCCAGCAATTCTAAATGTTAAATTATCAAATGCATTATAATCCAAACAAAGAAAAAAAATCACAGCAAGAATTCATTACCATAAAATTGCCAAAACAAGATAGAAATTGGAGCACTTAATTGGATCACTAATTCAATTTTCATAAGAAAATGCAAAAGAAATCATAAAAAAGAAATAATTCCCCAAAAATGAGGTATACAACTTTTGATGAATAAATCTTTAACGTTCTTTGAAAAATTAAAACATCAGATTTTTCAGGCTGTAGTTCTTCTGCTTCCATTAATAAAAAAATAAAATAAAATAAAATAAATCTTAACTTTAAGTTGGTGGGTCACTTGACCCACCAGGACCCACTGTGCGTCCGCCAGTGCCTACAAGGTATTTTAATAAAAGAGTATTATAGTCATTTTCTATGATTGAATGGTCATAATTCATAATTTTTTTGGTTGGAAACAAATTTTATTTTGGCCAAAAATAAAAAATAAAAATTGATGCGATAAACTTCGTATTCGAAGTTAAGTCAAAATTGATTAGAGAATCTAGGGTTTGATGAGCCACCCTTACGGTTTTATTTGTCTAGCTCATCAAATGCTATACAATAGAAACGAAATTCAAGACCATTGACAATATTATAGACCAAGGTGTGTCCCCTACAGTTAAAGAAGACCAAACTAGCAAAACCAATACATAGCCCCACAAAACTAGTTAAAATGATTGTAGAAGTTAGAGATACATTGTTTCGAACTTGTCATCCTTCGAATATAATTTTAAAATCTCAACATATATCATTTCTTGTAACTAGATCGGAAGATGCCGTAATATATTGCAGAAAGCGTGTTGATGTCCTCCCATTTGTTAAGAACGAATGATGTGTCGAGTGGTCAAAATTGTGTGAGGGGATAGTCAATTCAGAACAAAAACCTTCCAAATCATCTTTAAATGGCATGTTATGTTCCATTGAAAGCATGCTCGACTCCAAACTTCTAGGAACAAACCAAATTTTAAAAATAAAATCGAACTTCAGATGAGCATATAATACGTGAAAATTCATTAAACCAATACATGCTCCACAGTACTACTAAGATGTGAAACACTTAACAACATCCACAACCCAATTATAAGGTTTCGAGATCAATCTAATAAAATGTTTAACTATTGGTCTAAAATTTTAAATATTATTTGAAGAAAATATTTGTTACACCTATCATTTGTTAAGTTATATAAGTTAACATACAAAATTAACCTTCTTCACTAAAATGGATGTGTATTTATTTTTTTTAATTATTATTATTTTTTTTGGTGGTGAGGATAAGGCCTTCCTATTACTATTTATTTATTTTGTTATTTGTAAATCGTGTTACCTAATAATGTCGATTTATCCAACAAAAAGTACCCCACATGTTCAAAATATTTAAAACCAATATACCCCCCACTGTATTTCAATGGTCCCTTTCCAGACCAACCCACTGTTAATCAGGTGGGCCAGGCACTGTCATAGAGGGTCCTACCTAAAGTGGGCCGATGTTTACTTTACTCTAAGTCCAGAACATTTGATGAAAAATGTAAAATTTTAGGGCCACCAAACCACCGTTGGTCCACCACCACGAGCTGGCCTCCACCACCACTAGCAAGGTAGTAGTGCCTTCAAGGGTTGAATTGAAAAGTAGGAATTTTGTTTGCCTATGGGTATATACAAATAGAAAAATAAATCATTTTATTTCTTTACGGTTAATTATCAACAAATTTCATCAAGTGAGTCTATTCTTAAGAGTAATGCTGTTTGTATATAATTATGTTAAGGAAATCAGATGTTTTTGCCAAAAGTGAGAGTACCGAAATGGCCTTGCTTCAATTCTCTTATGTATGAATTGATAATTAAGAAATCGAAACTATATTGAAATTCTTAGAATTAACTTTATACATATTCCCAATCAATATCACTTAATTGATACCACTGTCATAAGTTATTTTCCAATACACTTCATAGTCCGTAACATCGGTATCAACTATTTTTGAATGGTTCAAAAAATTGAATGGATTTAATCCCACTTCATGAATTTCGTACTATAAATTGTAATAAATATTAAGTTTAAGTCTGGTTTAACTAAAAAAATACGTTAAAATTCAAGTCAAAATGAACAATTAATTTTAATTACACATTTTATGAAAATTACAACTTTTTTACTTTTCAAATATAAAGGTCGTACAAGAGTAGTAATGTAATGAAGGATAGTAGTTGTGGGGAGTACTATCCCTTTTTAATACCCTACCACTTAAAGAGTTATTAATCAGCCCCAAGTATGTCACTTTTTCTAATCCACACAATGTTGTCTATGGTGGTTATTAACACAAAATCACTATCACTATTTTTGTTTTACCAAATACAATGAATCGAATCGCAATCCACCATGTATATAGACAATTTGCTATTGAACACTACTGATATCAAGTATCAATTCAGATGACAACTTCATGACATTAAATGATATATTCACTTAAATGTAATATAACATGATTTATTTAATTGAATCTATTAAATATGATTATCTAAACTGGTACACTAACATTCTTGATTTTGAATAACAACATTATTTGTTCTTATAGAGATGGATGAATATGCGAGCCGTTCAAAGTTTAAAGAGTTTTACATTTTTGTGTTGATTAATTATTAATTATTATTTTTTTAAATTCAATTGAACTATTCTTGTCATAAAATGCATTTTTAAATAGTGTATTGATGAAAAATGTGCAATTAAAAGATAAAGAAAAATCATGAATTTATTTATAATATTATTTTATTGAATAATGTGTGTTTGGAGTGGGTCAAATCATCGTTGAATGTATTTTGATGAAAAAATTGAGGACTCAAACAAGGGCTTAATAAGTATATTAAGAGCCTGTTTGGGAGTGATTTTGAGAATTGATTTTTTCACTGTTAGGGAAAAAGTGGGGTCCACCTGTGAGAGAAGAAGTCAAATATGACAGTTGAAATAGTGAAATAACGGTCAAAAAATCAATTTTTTGGATCAAAAAATGAATTTTTTGGATCAAAAAATGGGGCTCAAACAAGCCCTAAGAAAGTAACTATTAAAATGAACTCTAAACACCCATAAAAAAAATAGTTATTAAATCATTAAAGTTCAAGAGGACAACAAAAAAATTTTAATTGAAGTTTAGGAAGTATAAAAGAAACAAGAGACAAAAAGAAATTATATTACATAATTCTATTTTAGACGTAAGAATACTTTAATTTTGTCGTGGGTCATATTACATCATGGAGAAATTTCATACATTGTCTTCTACCAAAAAAAAAAAAAAGGCTTCACACATTGTCTTCATGTGGGCCCATGATGCACTAGTTGGCTAACAACCGTTGGATTTCTTCTATCAAAATGAAAATAAAATCTATTTATAGGGACTTCCAAGATTCATTCGTCTAGCCACCGTTGCTCGCTCTCTTCGCCCCGGCCCCCCTCTAAAGATCTATTATAAGTCGCCGCCCGCCAGCGCCGCCGTGCACGGTGGTTCAATCCCTTTGCATGGCGACACCAACTTCAATCCCATTAATAACTCTCAAGGAAGAAGATCCTGACACAGAGGAGAAATCAATTTTTCCACCTAAAGGACTTGCACCTTCTTTACAAACTACACAACCCCCGCCGCCGGCTGTGTCGCCGCCGCCGAGGAGATCATCGACTAAGGACCGTCACACCAAAGTTGAGGGCCGAGGGCGGAGAATCCGAATGCCGCCCACGTGCGCCGCCAGAGTCTTCCAGCTAACCCGAGAGCTCGGGCACAAGTCCGACGGCGAAACCATTAGGTGGCTCTTAGAACAAGCCGAGCCCTCCATCATCGCCGCCACCGGTACCGGCACTGTCCCAGCCATTGCCATGTCAGTCAACGGTATCTTAAAAATCCCCACCACCGGCTCCACCGCCACGGACGGCGGCGGCCAGACAAACCGCAAACGCAAACGCCCCGATAATAGCGAATTTGTGGAAATAAACACTGTCAGCAACAAAATTTCTAACTCTAATATGAATCTCACAACTACAAATCCCGCAATTATTTCAACAAATTCTTCAATGTCAGCTCCATTAATGTCAACTGTACCAACTCCGGCGCGCGCACTGGTGCCGCTGATTACTATGTGGGCTATACCAGCGGCACCACCAAATGCAAACGCATCACCAACTTTTCTTATCATTCCACAGGCAGTACAAAATGGGCCGCCATTGGTGACTATTTCTGCATCTGCAAGGCCTATATCTGCAGGTTTCGCCACCGTGCAACCTGGTGGCGCTAACATAGCACAGCCACAGCTGGACAAGTCGGCGGTCCAAGTTAATCTTCAGAGTTTGCCAAGTTCAAGTGCTGCAAGTTGCACTTCTGTGGTTGAGAAATCACGACAAAGACTCAGATGCTGAGGAAATTCGTTCGTGGCTTTACTTGTTTCTGTTACTTCAGAAATTATACATTCAATAATCAGGCTTTGAATTTCTTGTGGATTATCTAAGAACTTAATCAGATAATTTGATTAAATCTTACAGTACCCAACCAGAAAGTTAGACCCTTCCCTTCGATTTCGAGGCTGCATCACATGTTCGTTACATGAGTTAATTGTTTCAATGGTCACTGAACTTATGTCCATATTTTTTATTGATCACTGAAATTTAAAATGTAGAGTTTTGGTCATTAGGTTCATGTCTTCGATTGTTCACTAAAATTTAAAATGTCGAATTTTTGGTCACTAAACTTTGAAAAATATTGTGCATTATTTATTGAATTTTGAAAAATGTTGTACATTATTTACTATAAACTCAATATTTTTCAAAATTCAATAGTTATATTAGTGAGTAACGTATGACATATTCCAAAATTTAGTGGCCAAAAGTCGACATTTTAAACTACAATGAGCAATCTAAGATATGGATCTAAGTTCAGTGAGCAATCGAAGACATTGACCTAAGTTCAGTGGTCAAAACTCGACATATTAAACTTCAGTGACCAATCAAAGATATGGACTAAAATTCAGTAACCACTGGAACAATTAACTCTTCATTACATATTCTTGATTGATAGTCACCTTCATTTTAACTATTTCATCTAAAAGTTTAAAGCAATGAGTGTGTTACAAAAAGAACTTGTATACGAAGATATCTAATCAAATAGGTAGAGTAGAGCTTGTTGTTGGCTTTAGGTATTTAACATCTCCCATCTTTTACAATACGATACATTTGGACATTTAGAACACAGTTGAGGATACAATTTTATGAGCAATGGAGGTAGGATCGACTCAAGTCTTGCATGTTCATATGCAAGTGACATTGAGGAAAGATGTGCTTAGTTGAGTTTTTCTGGAAACTCTTTAATCAAAAAGTTTGAATAGAAACATTTTCATTATTTTACATATCAATTACTGATCAATCTCGAGCAGTTTCCATCTGGTGCATATTTTTAGTCCAGATGTTCATTTTACTCATTCCATATCAAAAGTTCACAATATCTAACTTTTACGACTTAATTACTTGATTCGCCGCTAAACTTTGCCTAAAATTTCAAGGGGATCACTAAATTTCAAAAAAAATTCTCGTTAGTTATAGAATCGTGATGGATGGGATAACATTTTGCAAAGTTTAGTGACTAATTGTGAAACTTTTGAAGTTCAGTGACTCTTTGAAAAACTTTCGCAATGTTCAGTTACCAAACATGTATCTTTTTATTTTTATTTTTTTGTACTCGCACATTTTTTTATCTCTAATATTGTCAATCAAGTAACTAGATTTGGTTTTGAGTTTAACAATTTGCTATAACTTTCTTTTTTGTGAACTCTATAGTGTCGTATAATAGTTCTATGGACTGTTTCAACTTCAATCGTCTTTCCATTAGAATACACCTGTATAAAAACTAGAAATCTATTAAATTTTTAGCTAAAAATGTGTATGAATTTCAAATTTGAATAGTACTAAGTGATCAATGCTGAAGGTGTTCTCTACCGAAATAGTTGAATGTATGAATCTCTGTTGCTTAATTGATCTTAGAGAGGTCAACACACAATGTTATCGATTACCCTAGGGATAAAAGATTATTCTTTTTTCTAAGTTTGACGATATAAGAGAGAATAAAATTGAGGGGGGTGGGGGGCAAGAGTACAGAAAAATAAAAAAGAAAGAAAAAAGACTAAAAAAAGGTAGATTACCTAATTGGTCATTGAAATTTGCATAAAGTTTCCAAAGGATCATTTAGTGATGGATGGGATAACATTTTGCAAAGTTCAATGATTAATGTGAGAACTTTTGAAGTTCAATGATTCTTGGAAACCTTATACAAAGTTCAATGACTAATCAGATAATTGTATACTAACTTGATTCATCGTGATTTAACTTTATACTTAAGGTCCATTTGATTGTAAGAATGAAATTTGGATGGAAAAAAAATGAATTTTAGGAAATTGAATTGCTTAGGACTTATTTTCTGGGAATTGTCAATTAAATGTGTTTGATTGGTATAATTTTTCATCCAAAAAATGTTGAAATTTTCGATCTTTTGGTGTTCGTTTAACTTTATTTTTCATGAAAATTGTCGATTAAAGGGATATAATTTTTACAATTGTGAATAGAATTTGTTCCAATTTTCAAAAAAAATTTAAAAAAAAAAAAAAAAAAAACCCTAGCTGGAAAACCAATTCCCACAATTCCCATGGATTCCTACAAAACAAAGAAAATTGCACATGTGTGGAGGGAGCGGTTGAAACGGAATTGTCAAAAAAATTTTGAAATCTAACAAGCTAAAAAGGTAGAAATTTGAAAATCCATGGAAAATTGGACAAATCAAATAGGCCTTTAGTATCATAATGACCACTCAAATTGATTTTGATTCATTATGATCACTGTACTTCATACTTAGCGTCACCAAAACCATCCAAATTGCTTTTGATTCATTATGATCACTGTACTTCATACTTAGCGTCACCAAAACCATCCAAATTGCTTTTGATTCACCATGATCACACAACTTTATATAAGGTTCAAGTCAAATCATGAGATTATTACAACAACAAAAAAATATACACACTAAAAAAATTCACACATAATTATTACCCCAACAAAAAGGAAAAGAAAAAAAAAATGAGAATCAGAAACTAAAAGAAAAATACACAATATGGTAATCATTTCCCAAAAATAAAAAAAGAACCAAAAAAATAAACATATAGGAAATCAGAAACAAATTTTTTTTTTTTTTAATTTCTGCTAACACAAAATATACAACTAATTACACACACTTTCACATAAAATAATAATAATAAATAAATCACCAACCCAAATTAGGAAAAATTATATAATATAAATCAAACACAAATCAAGAAAAAATTTATTGCGTAAAAAAAATAAAAGAAAAATCCACTAACCCAAATTAAAAAATTATGTAATTAAATTAAACACAAATCAAGAAAAAAATATATAAAGTCTTTTTTAAAAAAAAAAAAAGTTTTTAAATGATTACCATGTTGGGTATTTTTTATTTTATAGTGTATGTGCGCATTTTTTTTTTTTTTTAGTGGTAGTAATCGGGTAGCTTGACTGAAATATTATATGACGTTGGTGGCCATGATGAATCAAAATTAATTTAGGTGATTATGGTGACACTAAATATAATGTACAATTGCTATGATGAATCAAAATCAATTTGGATAGTCATAATAACATTAACTATAAAGTATAGTGGTCATACGTGAATTTAATCCACATAAAATTGCTGAATAGAACACGGACATTTTGGCACCTTTAGACCATTGAGGAGAATAGAGAGTTCTCATATTACAATGGTAGGTTGTGGATAAAATTTAGAGCATGTTTAAGTCTCATTTTTCTTTTTTTTCAAACTGCATTATAGAATAGTATTTTTATGGAAAATGTGCGGTTTAAAAAATAAAAAGTTTTGAATTTAATTGTAATATTATTTTATTGAAAAATGTATTAAAAATAATAAATAAATGTATTTTAAAAATAATAAGGATTAAACGAGGGCTAAATAATTTACACGCGTGGCACGTGCCCAAGTCAGTGATGGCTGTGGAATGATGTGCACGTGTGAGAGTGGGTAGGAATCACTAAGACACGCACATGTCTGGTTCCCTTATTTCTTCATTAAAATGAAAAATATGATCGTTATCCATCACATCAAGTCACCAAATTAAAATTTTTCTCTCTTGTGTGGAATTCGTAACAATTATATTTTTCATTCTCATTTTTCTAAAAACGAGAAACAAACGAGGTCTAAGACTTGCTGGGGCAGAGTAGGGAGAGGTCAACATACGTGTGGGTTTGGGTTTGTGTTATAAATAGTGGGGGCCCACATTAGTGGTCATGAACTAACGGTAGGAACCTGCTCCCGAGGTGGTGGTGGTGGACCCGTCTAGCACGGTGGCTGAGTGGTGGCCCCCCCAGGTTGCCGGCGGACCAAACCCCGGTGAGAGAAAGCTAAATGGTGGGCTCTGAGAGACGTGGCTATTAATTGGCTGTGACATTTTAGTGTGGCCCCTTTTTATAATTTGACACGTGGGTAGCCTTAGGGTGGTCCAATTCTGTTTCATATACAATATGGGCATAGGATGAATATTCAGTATTTTTCTTTTCTTTTCTTTTTCTTTGAAATATAATCAGTTAACACTTATCTAAATATTTACGAAATAATATCAGGGTGTGCTTGGTAAGATGAATATTAAATTAAAAAAAAAAATAAAAAAAATTAAGATAAGTGTTTAGTTAACGATTGTGTTATCAAAAATATGTTTACGAGTTTGGGCATCTAAGTGAGCACTTTGAAGAGTCAATGGGGTGTATTCAATTGTGATTTTTGAAAATTATGATGAACTTTTTTAATTGATATTTATGTGGATTTCGTAAATTTTTTGTAGATTTGTATGAAATTAGTAGAAGTCTTTCGTAGATATCTGGACTTCTGTAGAATTAAAAAAAAAAAAAAACTTTTGAAAACTTTTGAAAACTTTCATTTGAATTAAAATTCACGTGGATTTCATACAATAATGTGTGCGTGCGTGCTAAAAAATAAATTTAATATTCAATATTATTAATATAATATTCTTTAAAATAAGTAAAAAAAATAATGTATTTACATTTAATTATAAATTTGTCATATAAAATTTTTCACAAAAAAATGAATGAAAAAAGAAAAAAAAAAGTTATAAGAATCCAATTTTATTTTTTTATAGAAAATAAAGATAAATAATAAGAGAGAGAAAGATAAATAGAAATAAATATAATCAATAGAAAAAATAAATTTTAAACATAACTCTAATGTTCGTGGAATGAAAAAATGAAAGAGAAATATTAGGCAAAAAACATATATCATTTTTTTTAAGTCTCCTAAAATCTTATGATTAATGAGAGACAAATTTTGAGACTTTATATGAGTACTTTTTTGTTTAAAAGTTAGTAACCCAAAATCTTTTAAAAGTCTCTAGAAGGCATTAAAAATTTGAACACTTCAAGACTTATAGAGACTTCTAAAAAGTTTTACTTGAATACATTGTGATATTTGAAGACTTTTTAAAAATCTATAAAAATTTTAATTGAATACACTAATACTTTTAGATAGTCTCAAAAAATTTACATTGAATACTCCTAAACTTTTTAAATTTCAAGAAGTTATTAAAAGTCTCAATTAAATACACATCTAAAGTGTATACGAACTAAAAAAATAAACTAATGAGCGTTCATAAGCATGAAGCTTTATGAGCGATCTTAAGTGCATAATGCGAGTCAACGTACTTTAACAAAAGCATAAGGATCGAGCTAATGAATAAAACAGGAGCATGTAACAGAATTAGTTAAAAGTCAACCAATCAGTAGTTGCTACATGTTACCAACCAAAAAGACCAAAATACCCTCGAGGTTGTTTAGATTTATATAATAAACACACCGGAGATGGAGAATGGAATGAAAAAATTTGAATAGCTTTCTCTCAGAATACCATTTCTCGTCATATTCCTCATTAAGCATCGGATTAGTGAGCTTAAAAGGGAAAAATCAAATTAGGTGAGAAAAAATTATTGATCATCGTTTAAAGGTCAACATATAGACTAGCATGTAAGATGAAATTGACAGTATTTTGATCAGTATTGAATAAACAAAGTTAAATATGAGAAAATTACACATGCACATGATTTTCAACTTCCAACTTTGAAAATCAAATTTAAAACTTATTTATATAAAATCAAGTTATAATTCAACTTTTTAATATAAATAATATTTATTATTAAATCTCTCTACTCTCTCTACACAACAAATCTTACTCTCTTTACTCTCTCATGTATTACTAGTCTCACTCTATTATCAACCCTAACCAACCATCGTCATCAACGGCGGCACTACAATCACCACAAGCCATACACCATTGTACAGAAATGTACAATGTATTCTGAGCTCAAAAATCAATGAAATTGTTGATGTCAAATGTTCGATTTGGTTGTAACCTTATCAAAGTGACATTTTTGTATACTTTGTGTATTTTTTGATTTCTTGTTCCGATTGTGGTATCAAAGCCTTCATTGGTATTACGGCTTCCTTTGATGGTTGTCTATTTGTGAAAAATTCATTTTCACAACCAGTTCTGAAGAGATCTTAATGTTCGGTTTTTCAGAAACCCTATCTGTTTTATCCACAAATCTTACATTCCTTGGTTTATACTTTGTTCTGAAGTTTTTTTGTTAACTATTATTCATTTTGATTGTCTTTTTAGTTTTTTTTGCAGCTCGAGTTGATGAATTGAGGGTTCACGATTATTCTTGGTTGACCTAAACTGTTCTTGGGGATTTTCTTGGTTACTGGTAGTCAAAACAAACAACTACCCCTCTTGTTTGAGACTGGTTTTCCTTCATTATATTCAATTTGTTCATCCCAATCTTATATGTGATACTTGTTATTGTAAATTGTTGTAATACTTAATAGATCTCCCTGTGCATAATAATAATATACGTGTGTAGTAATTTTTTTTTTTATTTTCGCATGCATTTATTTTGTTCTGTGTGATACATTCATATTATCTCTTCTTTTCTTGCTTCAGGTTCTGATGTCCCAAATTAAGCCTTGACCTGAGGACATGATCTTCACAAAATCCTGGTGAATTTAGGCATTTGGGACTTGATGTATATCACATTGATTATATAGTTACCTCTTGTTATTTTTTTAAAGCTTCTTGATACTTAATATTCTGTCTGACTCTATGTGTTGTCAAACACTATTTGGTATCCACTTGTTTTCTGTCGCACATTGTACTTCAAATAATTTTCTTGTGTTGATTAAGAACTCCAAATGTCAAGTACTAATTTTGAACTTGAGGTTTGCAAAAAATGAAAGGGGTCCTTGTTCAACAGAAAGTCTCAAATGTCGACCTATGTTTGACTTCTTGTTTTTATTATCACAAATAAATTGAGATTATTTCTAACAAATTGTATTCGAGTGTTGATAGAGAATATTGCAAATCAAATTTGAAGAAGGCAAAGTTCGAAACAAAGCGACGATCGACATGAAAGTAAAATCAACGTTGTGAAGATTGCTATTGAAATAAAAGCATAAGTCTAGCATGCAAGACAAGAAAAAGAGCCTTATTGAAGATAATAGTCTTAGACTTTTTAATTTCATATGTAAAGGTAATATGCTTCAATATTGGGCAATAAATCTTAAAAGGCTCAAGTGTCAATTTTATACTCAAGAAAAATTATTTCAACAAAATACTTATGCAAGATATCTTTCAAGATAACGAATTCAATCTTACATTATAAAGTGTCACTTATCTTTAAATTAAGTTAAAGACGTTTTTCAAAGTATTACCTTTGTCAACATCATTGAAGAAAATTTTGATAGGAAATTGTCATAGCGGACGTCCGATAGGATCAACAGTAAAAAAATTTTAACCGTTCTGAAATACAACGGCTAGTGAATCACCCAGTACGATAGCGGACGTCCAGTATGACAGATTTTCTAATAGTTCTACAGCTATAAATACCCTTTCACCTCGCATTCATTCATATACTTTTCTTGAGCAATAAAGTAGGCATTTTTTGATCTTTGCTACCCTATTTCTCAATCTTTAAAAGATCAAATTATTTGATTCTTGAAAAAAAAATTGAGTAATCAAAACTTGCAAATATTTTCTATCTCGATCAAAGTTTTTCAACCAACACTTAAGATACTCTCTTTGCTATTTATTGAAGTATTGAGCCTATTTCTCTTTTGATATTTAATTGAGTTTATATCATTTTTTAAGAGAGAAACTTTCACTTGTAATGTTTTATTTTTATTTTTTTTTATTGTGGGCCGTGTTGAGGTCCTGAAAAGCTCAACATTGTAAAAGAATCGGTGTCCTTTAGTTGTAAGTCACCGGAAGTGTTGTAAGGATTGGATTGTACCATAAGTTAATCAACAATAGTAAAAAAAAGATCTTACTTGTGACGGAGAACTTGGTAATAAGGGACGTAGACCGTTGTTTGGATCAAATCTCCATAACACATCGTTTGAGCCTTTTATTCCCTTTTACTTACTGTTTTACGTGTGTTACCTAGTTTGCATATTATTTATTTGCTAATTGCTTAAATGTGTATTTATTTTCAAAAAAGACTTAGATAACCAATTCACCCCCTCTTATTTAGTTGTTCTTAGGCTTTCAATTGGTATCAGAGCTTGGTATTCACTTTCAAAAGATTTTACAATCTTGAGCAATGGTTAACCAAGTTTTTCAAACTTTCGAGGGACAATCTGCAAACCTACTCACTTTCTTTGATGGCACACACTATAATTATTGGAAGGTTAGAATGATGATATATGTACAATCTATTGATTATAATATTTGGAAAGTTATTATATACGATCCGTATGTTCCTACCAAGACTATTGAATTATATGGTAAACTAGACCAAACTATACCTAAATCTAGGGAAGAATATGATGCAGAAGACGAGAGAAAATTATCTTTAAATGCCAAGGCTAAAAACTTACTTTATAGCAGAGTCGCTGAAATTTGGCACAGTAAGATACTAGCTGGAAGCATAAAAAGTTGGCCTGATCTTAAGAGAGCATTTTTTATTTTTATTTTTATGAAATTTGGGGCTAGCAAGGAGGGAAAAGCGCCCCTACTCAATGCCTCCATGACATGAGCCAATAGGCAAGTGAGATCCTAAAAGGTTTTTTAGCCCTCTTTACTGATGAGATGACTTATTATGAGCAAGTCATGGATAGGAAGGCCTTTTTAGCCATTAGAGGTGCCTTAACATGAATACTCTTTTTGAAGAGATGTGAAAACAACGGCCCCACCAGCTATGACACATTGGTGGAAATGATGAGGCGAGAAATTATCGATGAAGAACTGATTGACCATCATAACAGAGCCGTTATGAGACTCCCATCACCACAAAGACAAATAGAGAGAGGTCTAACCTATCATCCAATAGACCATGAATGGACCTAGGCCATACATGCGGTACTCCTACTTCAGGACAAGTGCTAGCTACCGCCACTCTAAACGCTATACCTTCGTTAGCCTACAAAGAAGTTTGTGCCTAATTACTTGAGGCAACCAGTTCATCAAAGAAGGAGAGGCAGATGACAAAACATGAGCCTAGAAAATAGGTCATATTGTTCTTATCATTGAACATACAGTCATGGAACAAATGAATGCATGCCCATTACATAGAATACGGGTCGAATCAATTCACATAGAAATGAGAGGAGTAATCGCCACCTCCAATGGAGTTTATCCCCACCTAGACAAGTTCAACAACCTAGACGCGTAAAGGCGAGGCTACACCCCAGGTAAATCGTTGCCAAAGTAGGAACAATAAAAGAGAGAGGCATAGGAGTGGGTGACATCGAAGAGATCCCCAAACAAGTATGGATAATCCTCCTATAAAAGAAATAGATACAAACATTGAAAGACCACATGCTGGAGGATATTCTCAAAATGGTCAGAGAAATTATGCCAGGAATGCTAAGGACCTCCCAATGACTAGTTATATAGTCAATAACAATCCTCATAGAGCTAAAATGTGCCACCCATCACATTTACACAAGAGGATGCAATAGGATTTCATTATCCTCATTATGATACTTTGGTAATAAGAGTTGTTGTTGCTCTAGATGGAGTGAAATGAATGTTAGTTGATAATGGGAGCTCTATCAACATCTTAATTGGCACCACATTAAAAATATTACAAATCAAAATTCTATAATTCCAATAATTATAACACAACAATATGATAGAAATACTTTGACCTCTTAGTCCATACTAATAAATGCAAACACTTGCAATTGTAACACATGGTTTATTCTCCCTGTAAAGATAAGAATATAGTACGTAAATTTATTGATTATAGTTATATGATATAAAACAACTAATAAAAAAAATAAATAGAAATGTCAAATACGATAATACCTTCTATAACTATTTGTGAATCATTCAATGATTTTACCTCATTCAAATGTTAACGAATTACTATAAACTAATTTTTTAAGACAAATCACTGTTTCAATAATATTCGCATTCAACGAACTCTTGAAGGAATAAAAAATTCTAGTACTAGTAAGGAATGCAGACTTATAAACAATTAAGAATATATGAATAGCTAACATATCTTTAGCAATTTGTAGGGCAATCTTATATTTATTTGCATTCAATTTCCACTAATTAATATGTCGAAATGTTCATTAGTTAAATCTTCAAAACGGTCAATTAAGTAATCCATCAAAGTATTCTAGCAATTAACAACAAAATCTAGATATTAAGTTAAAATGTAAATAATTAATTGAGTAATCTAACCAGAAAATTGGGAACAAATAAACAACAAATGTTATCCACTAAAACAATTTTGAAGCAGGTTGGTTTTGTCCAAAACCAAAAATTTGATGGATCCACGTAAACATTAGCCAATGATTACATAAAAGTGATTTCAATTTGATTTTGTAGTTTGACAATTTCATTATTCAGCCCTACTCAAATCATATCAATTTCATTAAAAAAATTTAGCTTCTTTTTCACCACGAGATATAAAATAAATTGGAAATTTTCAAAATAGTTTGATTTGAATCTTTTTTGCCCCATAGCTAGTGGATTCATGTTCAAAATTCACTATAGAAATTGTTGAACTCACTATAGAAATTGTTCAATTTTGTCTCAAGAAATCCAAATCAAACTACCTGATGCCCCACCTCTAATTTCTATTTTGAAACAACGAACGTCTTATTCCCAACAATTTGAGGGCATCTGAATCCCTTTTTGCCAATCATTTCTGTTCATTAGTAAATCCACTTATTACATTTTAATGTTCAATGTAGAAACAATTTCAACATGTAATAGGCTAATAGCAATCCGTCTAGGATAGGTAGATATTACCTTCCTCTCGTATCTAGTGGTAAAAAGCGGATATCCAGAGTCAGGACATCTGCCTGTGGAATCGACACGATACTCTTTTTTGGTCGTGCCGAGCCCCCTGTTACGGCTCCACTCTAATGAAATAGTGTACTTTTTATGAATTCTAATGTTCTATGCATTGGGATAAAATGCAAAACCTGCAATATCCTGGAATGTGAAAGCTAAAACTTTTCATATCTTGTCAACATTCTTAACAAATTTCAACATCTTGATTATTTAAATTAACAGGTGTCAATATAACATGAAAATAGTCTATAAGATACAACGTATGTATAGATAAGTTGAAAACTATGCTTTACAACTGCTATGAACATCATCACAATTTCCTATTCACAACTGCGGAAAATTACAAATGCTAAAGAGTTCATTCGCTGTTGATGTTCCATTCTCAAATAATGAGAAATGGAGGATTTAAATGGTCAGATTTTCTTGAACAGCAAGGAAGGATCCAATTATATTACCTCCAACATCAGGAAAAGTTTCACAACCTGGGAGGGAACTCACTTTGCCGTACCTATCAACCTCAACTGGGTACTTCAGAAGGTGTCCTCTCATTTCTGATATTTCATCAGATGCATATTGCTTCCAGTTCGCCTCGCCCATTTGTCTAACTCGCCGAACACACTCTACAGAATCTGGTCGAGTAAAGCAGTCGTCCAAAACTCCAAGATGCTCGGCCCACAGGGACATTCTATAACCATAAATCTAAAAAAATGGATACCGAGATATTCCACAGTCAAATGACAGTATTTAGTTTTGATCTCTAAGTTGCAGATATTTAAGCCGCATCATTTACAAATGTTGCTCAAAAATTACCTGTCCATGTGGGCTCGATTGTTTTCTTGCCCATGTGTGATAGGGTTGATAAGCTCCCATAGCTATCTCTGTGTCTCTAGTACCCTCCATGGAACGTTGATTGATATTTGCAGACCCCAAAATAACATACTCATCATCCACAATCATCCCTTTCGAATGAACATAAATCATGAATCTTCGATTTTTCTGACTGAGTCCCTGAAACAAATACGTTGAAGGGAACTCATGTGTACCTTTTCAATAAAATTACCAAAACTAAGAAGATCGAGGTGTAGGCAACCATAAGAGATTGAAATAAATCCAGAGTTATGAAATTTGCTAGCAATAACTCAAAATAAAAGTCAAACAAATCTCTTACAAGTACCCGATGTCTCGTGATCAGTAGTTTACAACATTTAATAATAAACGAATATTAAGTCATTAATCATATCTTGTGAGCAAAAGTCCTATGAAGGTGGCTTATATAACTCCTTCAAAATGTTAAGCTATTAGAGAGGGGACACATTTACAGATTTATTTATTTTAAAATTCAGTTTTTAACTGCACTCATGGGTAGGCCTTATTCAATTCTTTATCAAAATCCTGATACATACACAATTTTCATAAATGGGTTGCAGAGACCGAATGGACTCTAATTTAGGACTCTACTCTGTGTTTGCTTTAATACCATATTGAATTACCTTATCTAAAAGTTTAAGATCTTAGATAAGGGATGCATTATATACATTTCATCTTGAACGAGGGCATTTATGAAGAGGAGAAAGCCACTTGTACATTCATTCCCATACATCCTTCTTGACGCTCCATTCATTTCAAATTGAAATGGACGGGAAAATGTGTTTTATTTTAAAATTGTCCACTCATACTTCGACATGGCGCAATGTAAAAAATAATGTCAAATTAAGTGTACACATAGCATGATTCTTATGGGGAATATCACCAACAAAAAATAATAAAATAAAATAAAGTTTATATATATTTATATGTAAAAGTGAGATAGAATGAGTACTTGAGGAGTGTTAGCTGCACTTTGACGCTCGGAGGGATAACCTGTGTCAAGAGCCTCACGATTGCCAAGACAGTAGAAGTTCAAGTAATCTTGTGGTGAGTAAGAATTCTCTAGTCCAACCTCCACTAGAGCCTGGTAGATAGTCTCATACATCATTTGCATTGTTTTATGCTGGAATAAGAGTTCAAAAGGCTACGTCAATTAAATGTAAAAATAAGAAATATAAAAGCACTACACTGGTTAACAGATAGCTAATTATTGATAAACATGTAATAATGAATTCATTCCAAATATGAAAATTAAGCTCCTGTTTGGGCTCCATTATTCCAAACCCCTTTTCAACTACATATTCTCCCTTCTTTTTTTTTTTTTGATGACCATGAATGTCTGAGCCAGCTCACGCGCACCTCGACTAATCTCACGAGATCCTGAAATTTACAGTCAGGTACTCACCTCAGTGGCCCTGAGAAGACTCGAATTGGTGACCATTCGGGAGCAAACCAAAGTCTAACCACTAAGCTATCCTTCAGGGTTAACTACACATTCTCCCATAAAATAATATTACATGTAAATCCAAAACTTTTCCTTATTTTTAACCACATTCTCCAAAAATCACTATTCCAAAATACATTTTCCCAAAAAACTCATTTTAATGGAGTCTAAACGTAGGCTAAAACCACTCCAACAGAACCTTTATCTTCTGCTTGCTGACATTTGCCAACAATCAATTCATTCCAAATATGAAAATTAAGCTCCTGTTTGGGCTCCATTATTCCAAACCCCTTTTCAACTACATATTCTCCCTTTTTTTTTTTTTTTGATGACCATGAATGTCTGGGCCAGCTCACGCGCACCTCGACTAATCTCACGAGGTCCTGAAATTTACAGTCAGGTACTCACCTCAGTGGCCCTGAGAAGACTCGAATTGGTGACCATTCGGGAGCAAACCAAAGTCTAACCACTAAGCTATCCTTCAGGGTTAACTACACATTCTCCCATAAAATAATACTACATGTAAATCCAAAACTTTTCCTTATTTTTAACCACATTCTCCAAAAATCACCATTCCAAAATACATTTTCCCCAAAAACTCATTTTAATGGAGTCTAAACGTAGGCTAAAACCACTCCAACAGAACCTTTATCTTCTGCTTGCTGACATTTGCCAATAAGTACAAAAAGTAAATGGAAAATGTAAGTGTAAACTTGGGAATACACACCTGCCAAAACAAAATCCTTTGAGTAGCAGCACCTGTCGGATTACCCTCTGGCCACATTGGAATGACAATATATGCTGCAAACCTCTCATGCACCCTTATTTTGCTGGCAATCTTGAGGGCAATTTCTATCGGAATCAAATTATTTGCACCTGCAAAGTAGAATATGCTTCTAAATTTTTCACATCAGAAGAAGACTTGAAACTAACAGGACAAAAAGCAGTATATTAAGTGGGCAGTCAAATTGTCACCTGAGAAAACTAAAATATGACAAGGTAGTAATATACTTTTGCACGAAACTTATTTGCATGTATTGTTCAATATATGTGATACCATTGAAAAAGTGTTGTACCTTTTCGAACTTGGCAGCTGTTAAATCTTTTTTATTTATTTTGTGGGCCATTGAATCTTGTATACCATTCCTGAGGTATGTTTCTAGTGCTTGTTGCATGTATCAATGTGAACAAATCCATGGTCCAGCAGGTAATGAATCTTTTCAAAATGGGCAACGAACAAATAGTGCTTGTGCATGGAAAAAGTGCAACTTTAGAAAAAAATATATCAAATTGTGCATCAGTTTATTCTTCTTGACATCCATCTCAAGCGGTTTGTGCGAGTCTTCAATTGCCATGTAACAAATGAAAAGAAAATTGCAAACCAGTAAAATTCACTTCTCATGACATGCTGACGGATGGTGGGGTGAGGGGGCTAGAAGACTCAATCTTCATAATCATGTGAGCTTAAGCGGACGAATAGCTTCAAGCAGGCAGACTGGCAAGCTATAGCCATTTATACTTCAGAAAAAAATTGGCTGACAAAGTATATAACATAGGCCTCCAAATATTTTGGAATAGAATACAAACTGCAAAGAAGAACAGTTCCTTACCGACATCCTTATTTGTACTCCAGTTGTACGAGGATCCGATGAAGTATTGATTTTCAATATAAATAAAATGTTGAGCAGCACGAATGGCCTCTACATACGCTGTGTGTATGCTCATATCTATAAGTACGTTCTTCCCACATACTAGGTTCTGTTACAAACACACGATTTAATGCTTATGGAAGAAAATTTGCAAACCCAGAAAAAACCTTATGATATTTATTATAGTTCACCCTCATTGTAGCTTCTTTAGGATCCTTTGGGAAGCCTCTGACGGAGTTTGAATCAATCGAACGAAAAACCTGGATAAGATAAATAGAAGAACAGTGATCAGAAAACTTCATCACATAAATCAAGTGAAACCTCATTTTTCACAGTTCTTTGATACTGATTCACCTGAACATGCCAACTTTGAGGATCATCATCACTAACAAAAGGAGCATCAGTTAGCCCCAGTACATCGGGTATCCTTTCCAGTCGGAGCAAAGCATCATCATATGACATCTTCAATTTTTTTATTCCCTGAGGTTTTGCAGCTTTTAACCAACGTTCCTCGAAATTAGTCAGAACGTCATATGCTGCTGGACCATCAATTTTACAGTGCAAGTCATGCCATGCTTCTCTTGGGCAACCTGTAACACTACCCTGTTCAGGGAGTAATATGAATCAACATATAAGCAAAGGTATCAAAGTAATGCCGCTTCATTTTCTTATTAACAGAGAATTATGGTTTCATTAGATTGTGTGTTCCTTTCACTATTCAGAGCATCCACAATGACATAATTGGCAAACCGAAGTAGTTAAAGCTTCACATATCGCTTTATGATCTTATGAACAAATCTAAAATTTATAAGGGCATGGCCTTGGCCGATTATTTTGCCTTCCTTTTGCACTGAATAGGGAATCGGTAAAGTTTTGGATTGCTATAACTGCTAAAAAAGAAGAACAAAGTTGGACAGAGGAACTGAATCCCCTCCATTGGCAAAGAAAAGGAAAGCTAAAAAAAATAGTAATTGAGTAAAGTTCAAGCTCAGGCCACTTGAATCCTTGATTTCTTATGAGCCATTGAACCCTAAGCTATAGGAGGTGCGGGGGGTGGGGGGGGGGGGGTGTTATCATCTCTGTTGTTATGGACATTCGGTAATGGGAGAAGGTAAAATGAAGCTGATAATTTTGAGATGCTCTAGGCAATTAAAACTTTGGTACTTTACCACATTAATACATCTCAAACAATCTCATATTGCTTTAACTTGATTGATAAAATATATAGTGCATCAACATTTCAACACGTACAGCAGCAAAATTTATTTAAGGTAAAAGAATTACTGCAAAAGTGGGGGGGGGGGGGGGGGGGGGGGGGGGGGGGGGGGTGTTATCATCTCTGTTGTTATGGACATTCGGTAATGGGAGAAGGTAAAATGAAGCTGATAATTTTGAGATGCTCTAGGCAATTAAAACTTTGGTACTTTACCACATTAATACATCTCAAACAATCTCATATTGCTTTAACTTGATTGATAAAATATATAGTGCATCAACATTTCAACACGTACAGCAGCAAAATTTATTTAAGGTAAAAGAATTACTGCAAAAGTGGGGTTATGATAGTCATCAGCATGCCAAGTTTGCAGAGTCCTAAATATATTATGCTGAGGAGTATCATATCGCCCGTTACACAAGTCCAGTCCTCCAAGAAATGCAGTGATTCTTCTTCGATTATTTCCAGCATCAGCATCCACTATCACAGTCTTCTGATGATGGGTATAAATTACTCCAACTTCCTGATCAAGAATGTGGAACTTTATTATTAACTTCGGAATTTGAAGGTTAAAACAATAAAGTATCAAACGATAGTATAAAGGCAAACTTCCACTGCAGTTTGAAAGTTGGACTGTCAAGCTTTTCAGTTCTATTTGCAAGAGAAATTTACTTATCATTGATATTTGCAACGGGATTTTCAATGTAATTTGTTACTCCTTGCCAATGCAAAGGGCAAGTTAAAAGCATCTTAGGGTAATAAAAGAAAAAAATTAATTAAAAATGCAAAATACAGAGCATAACCAAATCTAAGTTCTTTAGGTTAAAAAACAGATCAAAGAACGATTATAGATTGGAATATTTCTCTCTTCGTCACAACTATATATGAAGTGAATGCTTCATCGGTTCGCAACGACCTTCAAACTACGAAGATCATAGCTATAGAAATTTAAGAATTTAATGCAAACTAAAAATAAGCAATATATATAAAAACAAACTCATTCCAACCACTAGCATAACAGTTACAAAGATGAAAATAAAAAACCTTGACAATGAAATGCTAAAATAGTATGAGTAAGAAATATCCATAAACTCACAACTCAAATATAACACGGGAAAAAAAATAAAAAATAAAATAAAATTATCTTCTAAATGCGAAGTTGATTAAAATTTAGAAATCACCTGAGGAATTAGTGTGGAACCATGTAAGCACTGATTTTTATTTTTATTTTGTTCTTGTTGATTCTTGTTTCCAGACTCTAATAGTAGAAGTTTCGCTCCACAAAATAGAACTTTTTTTGGGTTTGATGGCTTCATGCAGATGAGTGCATAATCTATTATCCCTTTCCCACAATACTACAGGGGCAGGCTAAACAGTTCTCCATGAAATAGAGTATTTGCTCACAAGACCAAAATCCTATTAGTAATATCTTTTGCTGCTATAGATGAGCTTCCAATAAGGAAAGCTAAATCCCATCATAGACGATCTCTGAACAAGAAAAGGTCAATCCCATCCAACTGATTTTACATGACAAATAATCTTGTTTGCCCGCCTTCACCCCTTTCTCTTAGTTATATCCCTTTTGAAAGGAAGTAGATTTTCTTCGTCAGTTAAATGTTGGAACATGATCATTTGGTTATGCATACTACAAGATGCTGTCATGTAAGGAAGATAGAGGTTCTATCAAAGTGAGATTTCATCAAGTAGCGATAGTATGACAAATTCTTGAAGGAAATAGAAATCATCGTCCATCAGCGGCAGTTCAATATAAATATGCATCAATTATGCCAGAGACAAAGAGGAAGAACCTATCCTATGTTGGACCTGTTAGTCCATATCACAGTTCAAGTGCTAAATTTTTTGCAGAATCCAGAATTTCATAGTAATGACAACATGTATAAACTTTGTAAGCTTGTTGACGTAGATGACTGGAAAAAAAAAATTGTAAGAAGGAAAATATTATTTATCTTTGACGTACCCTCTGCTTCATCCAACTGTGACGCTTCCCTGCCACACGAGGACAAAGCAGCACTTGCACCGAAGAGTGTTTAAAGAAACGGCGAGTTTCTTCATCATGAGTTTGCATGACTCCATCCTGAATAGGTCAAGTTTGTGATACAATAATAGGAGATTATTAGAAATAAGAATATCATTTTGCAAATTTTAGAAGGAAAACAATTAATCAAGAAAAAATAGTTTCAACTGCATAATAACAGAAACCTGAGGTCTCTAGAACAGAAGCATTCTATCAATTTAGCTAAATGGAGGAAATTGAATATTGAAATACGCCATAGTTCTTAAAATATAGAGGGAAAGTTGCGAGAGCTCTTTCTCTTCCTCTCTCTAAACGAATAAATCACCTGGAAGGTCTTATTATGATTTCGATAGTTTTAACTGAAGTTTATAATCTATTGGAGCAAACATTAAACTTGTCTTCTAAACTATTTGACTTTGAAAGAAAGATGGCTTCAAAGCTTTCTCTATACTCGCACAAACTATAATTAAATGTATCACATCTTAAAATAATATTTAACTTAACACATCTTCATGATTTGTGCTTTACATCCAGAGGTGGAACGTGAAGAAGGTACCATGTCCATAGTCTGCAGTGATATTTTATGAGTATAGGCAAAAGTTCTTTCACTCGAGCATTGTATGTAGGATTCTTGCGACAATAAAACACAAACTCAATCATTTGGAGTTATATTGACAAACTTTGATAAACAGATACATTATCCAATGACAGTCTCAAATGATATAAGAACTTACAGTTTTGTAGCCCAGTATGCTTCCTGACGTAGGGTCATCCCATACAAGCAGCAGAACTCTCACTCCTTCCTGTGACTTTGATCTCAGAAGCTCCCCCAGAGTGATACTTGACATGGAATTATCATCCCTAATCAGTCTAACTTTGTGCCACACTGACCACCCAGTAATATAAATCAAACGGCGGGCTTGACGTATAGCATCAAAGATGTCACGCCAGCATTTTCCATGCACATATTGCATCCCATTTTCAAGTTTTAGAACTGGGAGACATCCATCAGGAACGTGAGCATCTTGATAAAGAGTGACCATTCCACCTCTCCTAAGTGGAAAGTATGTCCCAGGAACTCCAAGATAATCAGGACCAGCTCCAATTCCATGATGGTAGTTGCTTAAATGCTCTATTGGGGTGTACTGAATAGAGATATACAAAGCAGCTCCAGCCTTGCAGGGCTTTCCACTTGCATTGAGGATTGGGAAGAACCCCTCAATTTTTGCTCCACTATATAAATGCTCCACCGGAACCGTCACTGTCCCTATGAGTTGTGATCCCACAACATCATTATCTTTCACTACAAAGTGAACTTCGGCAGCATAATGAGCAACTGGAAGATTAAAATGTTGCGTCCAAACAGGATTCTCATCATTGCTTATCACATAAGTCCTTCCAATTGTAGCACCTGTTACTGTGATGGAGACATAGGGATCACTTGTAATCTTACTGTTGTTGAATATATCTCCTATAGTTTTATGGAACATATCCATGTTAGGAAGATTTCTCGCTTCATATACCCAAATATCCAAATTTCCATGCAAGAGCAAAACTTTCAAAGATACTTTAGGAGATGGAGTTGCCATAAGCTGCATATTTTGAGCATGTGATGTCTCGACATGAGTGGTTGAATGCGATGAGGCAGGAACAGAAGGTTGCTCCATCTGACCTGAAGAAGATGTCTCCCATCGAGAAAAGGAATCAGGATGTCCATATATAGCCCCCATACCATTATACTTATTAGTCATTGGCAGGGGTCCAGAGTGATATTTAGGAGGGGAACTAGGCAACGAGGCTGATGGGGCGGGAGGCGAGGCAGGGGCCGAAGGCTTAACGTGACTATCAGACAAATGAACATTTTCCATGAGATCATCGATAGACGGATAAATTGAAGGGCGAGTCATAGAACCGTCATTGACGTGATCATAATTTCCCATAGGATCACTCACAGAAGATGAACTATCTTGGTAGTGGTAGTGACTAGAGTACTCACCACTAACTCTAGGTGGTACATTGGGTCGATTATCTGGAGGCTGCAATGGCCCGGAGTTTTGATGTTGGAGATAATGGGAAGAACCATAATGGAAACTACCATATGATTGAAGGGTTGACTGAGGTGGGGTTGACGTTGGTGGAGGAGGTGGATATCCATGAAACTGGTGAGTGATGGGGGTAGAATGTGAGGATGGGGGGTAACTATAATCTAAAGGTCCAGACACAGGAGGCGCAGATGGTGGCGGTGGACCTGGATACGGATAATTTAAAGGGCCGGAACCTGAAGTGTTGAAAAAGGGTGGGGGCGGATAATGAGAATACTGTGGATAAGGATATGGGACAGAGCCCGGAGTAGGATGACCGGGGTATGGACCGGAACTAGGACCTGGGTTTTGTTGATTTGGAGGGGGTGGAACATGAGGGTAGTTATAGGTGTCATATTGATATGGAGGCGGGGAATGGTAATTGTTGTTATCCATCAACACATACAAATCTTCTTAACTTCTGACTGTTTGCTACAAGGATAAATATTACAATTGAATCACACAAATCTCATGAGATTGCAAAAATATCAACTTGGGCTCCGCATTAGATCCAACAAAGATCAAGACTCAACTGCATCACAATACAAATGAACAAACGATTCAGATACTGGCAAAGACAATAAAAAAGCAATTTCCAATGGGATTCTGATTAACAAGACGAAAAATCTTTACAGATTATGCAAAAAGATCAAATGGGTTCTTGCTTATTCTTTCAATACTCGAGGATATGCTTCATATAATACTTGTTGAGCTTAATATCTGGTAAATTTGATCAAGATTGCACCTTTAAATGGGGTTTTCCACCATAAACAATCACAGAATATATAGATCGAATGAGGAAATAGAAATTATGTAAATAACAGGTAAATAGTGAAGCGTTACATACCCAAATTTTCTTTTCGAAATTTCTCTGAAGAAGACAACCTAATACAGCTATTTCCAGGTTTCAGAATGTTGTTCGTATGCTTCGGAGACCCATACGTTGGACAAGATCAAACGGTTACCAGCTGACTGCTTGGTTCATCATGATTACGTGGAGCCACCTGATTGGCTATTGGTAGCGGAAAGGCAAAGGGCACTTGCTTTGGTTTTTCTACGCGTATTTTTGCCTAGGTTTTGAAACTGGATGGCAAGAAATAGAAATGATGCCAAATTATGTCAAAACGATTGCATCATTGATACGCACAATATTTTAGTCGAATAAAGCCAATTTCAATATAGTAGATATTGAACTCGAGAATTTGTCAATTCAAGGCGTTGTAATTATGGAAGCATGTTTTGAATGCATTTATAAACGATTCAAATTAGAAATTAATAAGAAATATGTCATGAATATGTCGATAATAATTGTGAATAACTCAAAATGTATAAATAAAATATGTCTAAAATATTTATAAATAATTTATCGATTTTGCTAGTGGTATATCGACGTGTACCTAATGGTGTACACCTCATTCATATGGACGAAGGACTCATTCGAATAAAATATCATTTCTTTCACATGGATCCCACACCCATGTGAGTGGGGGTGTACACCATTCGATACACCCCATTATGTACCACTAAACAAATTCATAATTTATAGATATGAGTCAAATATATGCTTAATCATAAATAACTGATGATGGCCCCAGTACTTGAGAATTTTTTTAATATAATACATTGGTGAAACCTTAATTTTCTTAGTATAAAACCACATAAAAAAATAAATAAAATAAAAAATAGATAACATAATAAATATATAAAAATATAAAGTCCCTATTTGGTTGGGAATTAAAATTAAGATATTAATTTAAGTTAAAATCAACAATTAATCTTAATCATATATTTTATATGATTTCTAATTTGTTAATCATATATTTAATTAATTTTTATTAAACTTTATTAAAACTCTTATTTTAATACCTACCTAAAAATCACAAATTGAAATAGCAATTAATTATAATTGTTAAGGGAAAACAATAAGCTCCTGTGTAAACTTAACAAGAGGTATTACAGAGGTCCCGTTTCTTTCTCATTCTTTGGCTACAAAAATGAAAAATATGATCGTAATTCATCATATCAAGCCATTATATTTGACTTCTCTCTTGTGTGAGTCCGTAACGACTATATTTTTCATTCTCATTCTTATAAGAATGGTATCAAATGGGGGCATAAATTGATATGCTTATTGAGATGAAATTCAAAAATGTTAATTGAATGTGTTGTGGGTTGAGAAAAACCACAGAGACCTGAAATCTGTTAGAAGAGAAAGAGGCAAGTAATGAAATCGATTTGATTGGATAAGTAAATGTGTAATTTTGCTTTGATTAGTAGAGATGACAATATAAATTGAATTGATTTGAGGAAATGATTTGTTACCTTTTATTATCAAATTTCAACAAAAAGGATAAGCGATAACTTCTCTGCATCTGTGACCAAATTGGGAAACGTTAGACATAATGGGACATATTATCGAATAAGTGATAATAAATTCATCTTTGACTCGAATAATTCTATTATTACATCAGGAGGCAGCATTCGATTTAGTTCCTATCTAGTACATAGTCATAAGAGTGGAAAAAGCTTAAATATTTCTAAATAGTAACGAATTAGTCATATCATTACATTATATGTAATTTTGTGAATTATTTGACCAATTACATGATTATTATGAAATTGTATCATATTATGATATTCGTGGAATTATCAAGATTGTATATTGATTAATTGGGAAAATGGAAAGTGAAACCTTAAATATTGAAGTCGACCATAAAAGTATTTATGATTATATTTCTTCTAGTGCATTGAGAAGTCTTGGCCATGTAAGATAGTGCACTAAGAGATCTCAACCATGTAAATAATTCAATGAGGGGTCATGATCGTATATTAAAATTGATTATTAGACGTCTTGAGACCCTCTTTCGTAACTTGAGAGGGCCTTAGGCTCATGCTCAGGGTGCTTAGCTTGAATGGCAGTCTACGCTCGTATGATTAGATTATATATTTTAATTAGAGAGTACATTTATGGTGAGATTTTTCAGTAAATTGTAATGTGATGATTAAGTAAATTGTTAAGTTCCAGAAACG
Organism: Olea europaea var. sylvestris; assembly: GCF_002742605.1. Taxonomy (NCBI): domain Eukaryota; kingdom Viridiplantae; phylum Streptophyta; class Magnoliopsida; order Lamiales; family Oleaceae; genus Olea; species Olea europaea. The sequence goes on along the minus strand of NW_019267442.1, from coordinate 47,225 downwards.
GAGTAAAGACCCGACGAGAGTGGGAGGAACAATCCGGACGGAGGGCATGCGCGGGGGCAAGAAACCGCGCGGCGCGTCGGTCGATTGGCCTAGGCATAAGACGCACGCTGCAACGTAGTGCCCGCAACTTCCCAACGTCCGATCGGGAGGCACGAAATTGTTCGGAAACGAGACCGTCGTGAGGCACAACGATGCAGGACGGAGGACATGCGTGGGGACGAAACCGCGCGGCGTGTCGGTCGATTGGCCTGGGCATAAGACGCACGCTGCAACGTAGTTTTGAGACCCACTTTCGTAACTTGAGAGGGTCTTAGGCTCATGTTCGGGGTGCTTAGCTTGAAAGGCAGTCTACGGTGGTATGATTAGATTATATGTTTTAATTAGAGAGTACATTTATGGTGAGATTTTTCAGTAAATTGTAATGTGATGATTATGTAAATTGTTAAGTGGTGTGAATTCAATTGTCGTTAAATATGTATAAAAGAGAACGTATGATTACTTTCGAAAGTCTTCATCCATTGAGCCTATCAACTCATAATTTTTTCATGAAATTTTCTTATCAACTATCAGTTGAGTATTTGAACGACTTTTTGGAAGGGAGCCTTTTGATTTTAGAGTCGAATATGACATAACTTTTTTATTTTATGACTCATGAATCTCAGAGCATGTGGTCATTAATTTTGAGACACATGTTCATTTTTTTAATGTAACTTTTGCTTCATCGCCTGTAGATAACTAGGTGTGCATACTTTGTATTTTACATCCATATGTATAGTTTATGTTTTTTAAATAGAAAAAGTAAAAAAGCATGTTTTGTCTATATAGCTTTGTTTTGTTGTGAATATTATTATTGGATTAAGTTGCATTTCATTATATGTTGGTTAGTTCAAATTAAATGGGAGATAATGTCAAAACTTTCCTAAAAATAGGTCATAATAAGTTGCATGTTTTAATAGCTTTAATGATAGGTCTGATTTCTAGTTGGTATTCGTCATTGGTGCACGTCACATTCCAAGTCCACTAGTATTCTTCGGGATGGATCGTGTCAATTTTTGTCGATGAGAATGCAATTTCTTTTAGCTAAACTAAATGTTATTTAAAAAAATAAAAAATTTAATTGAAGAATAATATTTCAGTCCCACTAGGACTTAGTACCAGTGTAGTTGTCCATTAAGTTCCCTAATTTGTTGAACATCTCAAATGAAGAGATATAAATCATTATTTAAGATGTCTAACCAATTAATTAGGGCCGGAGAAAACTCTTGAACCGAACTGATATTTGACATGAGAACTGACGGGTTTGGTTCAATCGGTTCTAAATCAAGAATGAAGAACCGAATCTCCCTATTTTTTTAATTAATTTATTTTAAATAAGTCAAATTATTTTATTTTTTATAAATAAATTTGCTAGCTAATTAATTTAGCTCAAACCTAAAAATATGATTTTCATATTTCTAATTTTGAGTTCAAAGTTAATTTAATCAAATTGACCTAAGTTTTATCCAAATCTGCTATTTTATCGTAGTGCTGTTTCTACCATTTTGAAGAAATCGAATTGAAACTCAACAACGTCTTTTTAATTATTGTGAGTTCACTATCTTCCATGATTTTAACAATCAAATCTATGAAAAATTCACCAAAGAGAGACGCAAAAGAAACATAAGATTAGATTACGTTATTTTGTAAGAATTAAGATTGAACATATCATTAGTTGAATTAATATAACTTTATAAATATTAAAAATTTTAATTATAATACGGAACTTGGGAACTGAACCGAACAGAATTGAACCAAATGGAACCGAACACGAACGGTTTCATAATTAAATTTGGACACAACGGTTCCATTTACTAAATACTCGAAAATTTTAGGTTCGATTTGGTTGTCGTTAGAATCGAATCGAACCGGACCATGTTCAGCCCTACAATTAATTAACATCTAAGTTGATGCTAAGCACCAGTAAAATTATATAGCATTACTCTAAATTAATACCGTAATTTAGCCCTTGTTTGAGCCCATTTTGAGGGAAAGAATGCATTTTGAATAATATATTGATGAAAAACACGTGGTTAAAAATTTAAGAAAAATTTGGATTTGCGTGTAATATTATTTTATTGAAAAATGTGTGATTGAAATTGAGTTTTGGAAAAATGAATTTTTAAAAGAATGGAGCTCAAACAAAGCTTCATCGTAATGGGGAAATATATAGCAATACAATTGCAATCATAAACCAATATTTATGAGTCTCATTGTTAGAGAGTTACGACTATGAATAACAAATTATCGAGACGATTTAAAGTGAATTAGTAAAATATAACAGGCTTTCGTTTTCAATATCCATGTATAAATTTTCTTCTTGATCTCTTCCCTTTTCAATATGAACCACATGGTTAAAAATTTGTTTTCAACTAAAAAAAAAAAAAAAAAAAACACACACACACACTCTTGTAGGTTGTATCGCTTCTAGGTAGGCCGTGTAACAACTCGATTACACATCTACCCAATGCAAATGAAAAAGAAAAACATAACTATCAAAATGTAGAGAAGGTAAGATACCTATCAAATAGAAAGAAAACCTGTCTGAATTAAACTAGTATATTTATATGGTGGAGGGCGACGTTTATAGATGTTGATATGAGTAAAGTTAAACTTATATGTATTCATAATCTCAATAATTGTTAGTCACTTCAAAATAGGCTATTATTAACTTGTCTACTTCAAACTTAAGAATCGCCAATGGAATTAAATGTGCAAAAGAGAAGTTGATTAGTGAGGAGTAACATCATGGAGAAAATCTAGAGGCCCAATATTGAGATGCACACTATTTCTAAGAAAATTATATATCAAGCTATTCGAGTCATGATTTGAACGCATTTTATGAGTCTCAATTTGAATTTTTCGACAGATAACCGGACTACCAAGTTATCAACCAATTTTCACTTGAGCAAAAATTTATCCACTCGAGCGAGTGAAATATAAGACAAAGAGACCTGCAATTAATAATATTTTACTTGAGTGAAAATACCTTCGGTCAAACGAATGTTTGAGAAATGATGAGTTTGGCTGTTATACAAGTGTCTGAGGGATATTTGGACCATGCTACACGTACAATTTTTTTTTTTTTTACAAAATCTCTTACTCATTGTTCAAATAGGAGGTGGGGACCACAAACCGACATTTTTTAAATTCATGCGGGACCCTTTTTTCTGTGAGAGTGTGTAACACATTTTGTACAAATGTGTTTGTACACATCTCTTAAAAAAAAAAAAATAATGTTGAACCCCAATCTTAAGAGTCCCCCACCACCCCTACCCTGGAGCATCGTGAGGGAGGTAAATCGCAGGTTAAGCCTCCAAGGGTACAGGGTGGAAGGCTGCTTGTACACTTGCACTTACCCAAGAGCCAAATCCATATTTCAGGATTCGAAACCCTTGACGCGACAGTCTCGAGCAAAGCTGGATTTCTCCATCCCCCGTTACCACTTGGAGATGTGCCCTGGGGGCTTTGTACACATCTCTTTATCCTATTTGAAGTATCTTTTGCACGAAATTTTAGTCCTAAAACCTTCCCAATAAATTGGATATATACATCTTATACTTTAGAGGGTTAAACAATTCATGGAGAACACACGGACACATAAGCTAGAGCTTTTGAATAACAAAATCAGGAAGAAGAAGCTAGTTGCTGTTTTCAAGTCAAGCTCGGACATTCATGGACCACTCTTTGTTTTCTTTGATTTTTCTTAGTGATGGTGATGTATTCGATTCCAACTTTGTCGTTATATAATTCCAAAATGACCAGCTAAATTCCAATCTGCTAGGACGGAAATATAACCAATGCTTTAAAGTTTTAATTCTCTTATCTCTTTTTTACTCCAAGTATTCGTGATCGAGTATTGGTTATTGATTTTATTGTTTTCTTTTTATTCGACTTGCAGTGAGAACATTGATGATGTCGAGAGGTGAAAGATGCATTATTGCTCGTAGCAACAAATAACAAAGATTTAAATAGGGGCATAGAGGCATATCGTTATGATCTATGCAATCTTGTTCTTAATGTGTTTTTGTCTATTCTTAATTCTCAAAGAGATATACGGAATTCATACATAAAATATCACTACATGTATGGACTTGGTTGATTGGTTCAAAAATTGTTTGTTAAATTCTTACCACCCGGTAGGACACGTAAACTAGGGAGCGAAATCACTTTATTTGCCCAATCTGATTCTGAATCATTAATTTATACGAGGCATGAAAAAGGGATGATGGACTTTTGAAGATGCATCCACATCATGAGAAAACACCATGGCTGCAAATTCAGACCTTCTACAATTAGTGGCAGACCTAGGATCTCGAGTGAGCTAGGGGATCCATATTGTTGACCGTTGATCATCAACAAGATAAGTATAATTATCCACGTGAAAGCTCTCTTTTTTTCTCGTATCTATGTCAAGTACAGCATCTACTCACTTTACTCCTTGCAACTTCCCATTTTTTAGTTGGTCATTTTTTTATTCCGAAAACCAAAGAAAGCTATTCTCCAGTCAAAAGATGCTGCGCTTTTTCTCAGATGAAGAAAATGTTGAGCAAGTTTCAGACCTCTAATTTACTAATTAATTATAGAGTTTTTTTTTTCCAAGAAACATAAAAATGAGGCAATTTTATGTTCTAACTTGTGTCATGAATATCCAAACTATAGCAAGTAAAATTTGAAATATAAACATAAATTTCCTTTACTTAAAACGCGAAAAATCAGTCTTCTATTCGCCAAGAAAAATCCTAAATCGGTTTGTTTCTCCTTTTTCACAATCCAATATCAAAATCAAAACTTCTTAAAGAGTAAAACAATCTGGGAAAATCTACTTTAATTAAACAAAACATTAAAACAATGAGGGAAAATTACAGCAAGCTCACAATATAAAGGCAAGCATTAAACTAAACCTGCATTTGAGTTTAAGAATTTTTCAAATGAAACCACATAACATAAATCTTTCTTTCAGTAATGACAACAAACTAAAAGCCCACCCATTTTTGAAGTATAACTAGTAATGAAGCCAAATGCATAAAAAATATAATATTCAGGGCAATATGCCAACTTACATCAATTTTCAATTTCCAACCCCAATTTATCATTTATCACAAATCGAAAACTTCCGAATTTATCATTTATCACAAATCATAAATTTACAAATTCAAAAATTTCTCAATTTTCATAAATCATCACAATTCACGTTCTAAATTACTAATCAATTGATCAATACATATAAAATATCACTTCAAGACTTCAAGTTCTAAATGACATTGGCATCAAAATGAACTAAAAAAACAAAAACAAAATAAAAGAAAAAAAGAAAAGAAAAGAAGAGAGGTTCATAGTCACACTATGACACAGTCAGTGACGGAGGCTCGATGTCGACGACAAGGCATAACCACGGCAAGTCACAACCACAATGGAGGGAGATACGAGAAAATCAGAGATAGGGTTTGCTTTGGAGTTTGCAAATGTATTGCATATGGAATTCAATTGGTAATACATACAGGCCTCTGTAGCAGGCCTTTGTGAATATGCCCAAAGTGAAAGGCCAAATATTTAAAAAATAAATAAATAAAAATTGGTAAACCTTTCATCTTCTTCCCTGCTCTTCATGTCGATGTCTGGTAAGTTGCAATGGTTGCAACCTGTAAATTATAGCGGAGCTAGCATTGGCGATCACGCCTGCTCGCTGGGTGTTAGTTCCTCCACTGTCTATAATGTTATGAACTGTTGGAATTTTGTATGAGAAATTGGTTTTGGACCAATTTTACTTGATTATTTAAGTACATATTGTTAGTCAGGGTGAATGAGAAATTAAGCACTTAATACGCGACATTGGAAAATTATGTAAAATATTATGAAATATTCTAGAACTATTGGGCTAAAAGGTGTGTGTCTTCATATATAGATGCTTATTCTAATAGTTGTCTCCTTTTGTAGGGTTGTGTCTTTTGAGACACAACTTTCCAACAATTATATATTGACCCATATACATGGAATTTTATTCATTCATTCATCTTCATGATTGCATTATCACATAATGCATACTCACTTAAAATAATTTCTGCATTTTATTTTAAGTTGGGTTTTATATAAAGATTAGGTTCATTGGCCTACGTAATTTGGAGTGCTCTCATTGTAAGACATGATTGTTTTATTTTGGGAGATAAATGTCAAAAAATCGTCAGCACCCTACGAGAGCATTATCGTATTAAGGAGAAAAAGTCTAACTCTTGTCTCAACGAATTCATATTCGTACATTTCTCGTTTCTACTTTTTGTATTCAGTTTTGGTAAGTTCAAATTATATTCGATTTCATGCACGTAAAGGTATGTTATTAGAATATAATTTCTGCATGTTTATATTTTCTCAACAATCTTAAGATGATAATTATCATGCTAATTTATATTCTGTTCTGATAGTAGTTTACATGCATGCAGTAAACAATTTTTCATATAGTATTTCAGCAAATCAGTGCATTCTTTGCAGTCTATGCACAAATGATTGCTTTGTGTCAAGGCGAAAACTTTACTTGCAATTCGAATATAGTTTCGTATATGTAGAGAATAATATATCTGCATCCGAGTAAAAAATTGTTAGATCTTATAAGAGTACTAAGCATATTATTTGTTTCTGAAAATTTTATAATCTTGATATAAGCCATGATAAAAATTTAGGCTTTTTATTGCACGTACTAAATACTTGAAATTTTAGTATCCCATTTTTGCCTTTCTCAAATAGGGAATGCATATTTAAATTAAAAAAAGCATGCAAGCCCGTTAGTGAATGAAAAAATGTATAAATTTTCATGAAACAGTGTTTATCTTAATAAACCACATGGATAATCTAATTGACAATTGCCAAACAATGTGTCCTTTTACATTTAGTTTGTTTTGAGAAAGAAAGATCACAACCAGTGTTACCTAAGTCACTATGGGCTATCTATTCATTATTAAAGATTAGAGGCTCTCATTGTGATAAAAGAGATAGTTGACACTGTGCTAATAAGGGATGTAGGACCAAGATTTTCGCCTTCACCCTGCATCCCATTTCTTCTTCGCCTTAAGTTCATGCCACCAATTTGGATACCCGTTCAATTTGAAACATGTTTCTCTAGTATGTTTCATATTCCCACAACGAGTGCAGCTTCCTCCTTCTCCCTGTAGCTTTGGTTTTGTCATCATCTTATTCTTTTGATTTGATGGTATCTGAAAATGAAAGAAGTTGTGATTTATGTCCTTTCCTTGGAAGCATAGCACTACCAAATATGGTATCTCCATTTGTTATCATCATCGATTGCTTTAGATCTTCACTTCAAACTTGTGCATAAGCCTATTCTACTATTGAGAATGGCTTCATATGAAGTATATCCCCCAAATCTTGTCAAGTTGATCTTTAAGTCCATCTAAGAAAGCATAAACTTTGTCTTCATGAATAATAGATTTATACTTCTTTATATCAGTATCATACACCAACGAATTTGGTCAGCAAAAAATGATCTCTCTTCATAAGCCTTAAAGATTGTTGTAGAACGTCTCTATAGGAAAAATTGATTTCCTAAAAGTAGGATATGTTTGTTGGGGTTGTGGAAGATCCCCATTTATGTATCCCGACTTGTCTTTGCCTAAGATATATGTAAGCCAAAGTTCACACAATATTAAATCGAGAAGCAAGAAAATGAAATCGGCCAAAAGTAAACTGTGCAGAAAATTAAAGAATCAACACAGGATTTCTTTCAGCCTAAGCCCCGGAGGTTCGGCGATCACATCTAACCCCTACATCCCCTGTTGAGCATCCAACAAGTTTGATTACGCTTGTTTGTACTGTAATAGCCAAAAATGGCAACGAAGGGTTACAAGTGTTCAACAAATACACTGAGATGAAGCAAAGATACTTCTCTCTCCAGATCGACTCAACACCTTCGAAGAGTCACGAAGAAACTTCACTGCATCCTTCTCAAAACATCACAACTAAAGAGGACACAAACCATTACAGATAATCACTCAGAATATCTAAACAAAATCACTAAAACTTTCACATTTAAGACAGTAAATAAGATATTTGAGCCACAGAATCGAGCAGAACAAACCCTAACCAGACAAGGGGTTCTCTCTCTCTCTCGAAGACCAAGAGTCAAAACGCGTAATGGAGTAATGGGTGTGCCAAGTGAAACGACACGTTAATAATGGAAGGTTCGAGACTCAATCCAACAGCCACGGTTCAGCCACGTGTCTCCATCCAGTTGAAAGTGTCAAATTAATAGAGTTGCATTTTCACAAAACACGACTTCTCAGTATAATAAAATTCTGGAAGCAAACTACCATGGTTCGAATCTCACAATATATATCTCAACAATCTGGAACCATAGTGCATAGTTGGTACCATCCAATTTGATTCTAATCTGTGTAGTAGACTCAGACTTAGGATTTGGTTTCGTGTTTGATTTTGATTCAGCACCTGTGCCATTCTAGATGTTAGATCTACAAGAATCGAGTTTTATCCTTCGGGTTGTTCTGCCATGGTGGTAGGTGTTTCCGTTATTCCTAATCCCTCTGTTTTCTTTTTCGTTCTTTGTGCTATTTTCCAAAAATTCTATTGGTCCTAGAATTTTTGCATTGGCACCATGTTGAAAAGAATGGTATTATAATTTAATATTCGAATACAAAAAGAAGAGCTATATATTCCATATAGGAAACTATTTTAGGAAGAAAAACTGATTGAGTCTAGGTTAGAATCTTTTATGATCTACAATTACTGAACAACTAAAACTAAAATTGTTAATTAGGAAGTGCTATATGTACATAATTGTCTATATAATGGTGTCCATAATTACACGTGGCACTAGATCTAATCTTTAATTCAAATCTCACGCTTACACATCAATAATCGGATGATTGCCACATCACATTATGAACACCATTATGTGCAATAATTATGTACAAGTAGAGTTTTCTTAACTAGAATATTAATTCATTCTTCAAATCATTCCAAGCACTTCTCTTACAACAACTCATGTCAACAAGGGAGTATTTTCTCCCAAAATACTTTAGTATAACTGTCAAACAATGTCTTGGAATTTGTCTTCTTCATCTGAAATATTTTCTCCCAAGATACTTTAGTCTAACTGTCAAACGATGTGTCTATTGGAATTTGTCTTCTTCATCTTCAAATAAATTACAATGGACACCACCCACGCTGGACGGACAAGACTAATTGAGATTTGAAAGCCTATGTTAGAGGGTGGCAGTTGCCTCAATGGTTGTGAATAAATCCTAGAAATAGAATTCTTGATTTTATTTTGTACATACCTGTTGGGAATCTACTTATACATGCATAGCAAAAAATTAAAATTATTTCAATTTCCACCGAGGATCCCTTTGTATTTAGATAGAAATCGTGCTAAAGATTGTACCTTTGAAGAATTATGCAAACCTTTTGTTTTTCTTTTCTTCTTGCAACGTAGATTCGCCATCCACAACTATCCAATTGTCCAGCATCCAACGGTGATCCACACAGAGAATAAGATTGCAGCTACCAGGGCTTTCTCCTCTTGTGCTAGCAAGAATGATTATGAGAAAAATCATATGAATTGAAAATCCTAGCCATGTATTTATATAAGCCCAAACGGGCCTGGTCCGGTCCGGTCGAATATTTAATTAATCAATTTAATTAAATTCGGTCCGTGAATTAATTATCCAATTAATTAATTCGGACATATAAATAACCAAACCAATTAATTAATTTATCCAACGATTGTTAAATCAATTAATTGACAAATTACAATCTTCCAATTCTCTTTTGTGTGTGACCCATCAAGTTCCCGATCACGATGCCTAACGACGTGAAATATTTTTTTGATCTAATCAAAATTGATCAATTAAAACACCCTTTTAATTTATCTTCAATTGACACTCGTTGTCCCTAGATTGACATCTAGCAATGTGTCAGTGCAATACATGTGACGGAAAATGTCATGTGGTATGACAAAATCAAACTCGTTCGTTTACCGTGAAATTATAATCATTTCGTCAACATGATGCGATTAATTACGAGATATGGAGGTGTGTCAATCTCGATTATCGATCATATCCTTTACTCCACTATTAAGTTAATATAAGTCGAAAACTCCTTTTCGACTTATGAGTACACCTTGGCCAAGGATTTCATCATCGACTTAATTGAATGAAACGCAGATCATAATCTCCTACTATCTAAGAGTGACGAATCCTTTATTGGTTAATCACAATCTTCATACGATTCTTGAAGTACCCGAACGATGTCGTATTAGCGGCCCTTTGCAGAGCAACATCCAACAACGTCAAAGTATGACTGTCCTCATATAAGATACCATGACGATCTCAAGCCAAAGGACCAATTCCACTATCGAACGCTAGAGATTAATCACTGACACTCAGATAGTTATCCATGTGGAATCTCTCGGCGGGTCTCCAATTTTTTGGTCTATAACAAAACATCCACGTTTTCATTAAGTGTCACCACTTTAACTTGTGAGATCAGCTACTTACTTCACAAGTAAGAAATGCCATACGTGATGGTCTATCTGTAATAAAGATATCCGTATCTCATTATTACTTACGACCACAGACGATTTAAGTTCAATCAGATGTAATTTGTATCTCACAATCATAACTCCTTGTGATTAACAAATTACGAAAATTTGAATATACGGACTCTATTATTTATTTAATTGTCTATTAATTAAATAATAGATCTGCCATTAAATTACATTAATTATATATCAAAAGTATTTATATCCAAAGTTGATTGGACCTAGGGCATAATACTTACAAATTCCCACTTGTACTAGATCCAATCACTTGTGTATTCAATATCATAAGTCTACATGACGATCATATTTATACTACGACAACTCTTTGTTAGTGGATCTATAATATTGTTAAATGTGAAAATTTGTTCTTCTCTTTACGTCATTTCTATGCATTATCTCTCTGATGAGATTATACCACCTTAATACATGTTTAGATCATTGATGAGACCTTAGTTCCTTTGCTTTTGCAATGGCTCTATTGTTATCACAATACAATGGCATGTGATCAACAATATCAGGAACTACTCCAAGTTCATTTATGAACATCATGATCAAGATTGCAACTCTTTGTTACTTCTGAAATAATCATGTATTAGGTTTCTAGTATTGAATCAACAGTTGCTTCATGTACGAAACCTTTCCAATACACAGTTTAAGAGTAAATCAATTTCTCCATATAAAATCTTCTCAATATAGATTGGGACGAGTTAAGCAATCTTCTAGATCTATCTCTATAGATCAAGTTGCTTCTCCAATATCGTTCGAGAATAAATCATTTAACAACCATTATTTCAACGATTGAAATATATGGATGTCGTTTTCTATAATGTTAGCAATACGACGATGCTCCTACTATCTTCTTGTAATCACACAATTTGTCTTCAAATTTGATAAAATCAAACACTTTGACTTTTTCATCAAATCTAAGATTTCAGCTCCAAGAGACTTCTCTTAACATATAGTCACGGTATGCAACTGCTGCAAGCAAAACCCGAATGAACTTAAGCAAGTCTACAGGAGAAAGGTTTCACCAAGGTCAACACTTAACCTTTGCTTCTAGCCTTGCTTTGTATATATGGATATTCCCATCCATATCGACCTTTTCTTTGTAAAATATTTACAAAAACTTATGGATTTTATTCCATCAGGAGGCTTAACCAAGGTCCAAACTTTGTTCACAAACGTCGAGTTCATCTCGAGTTTCATGGCCTCTTGCTGTCTCTTTTAAGTCAATACTTGACTTTATTTTAGTACAACTAGCAGGTTCATTATCCTCGATCAGTAATACTTGATTAGTAATCATGGATTCGCACCTTCTTGAAGGTTGAATGATCCTACTAGATTCACATAGTGCAGACATATCCTCAGGAGTCTTTACTTCCTGATCAAGAGTATGTCCCATATTAGATATGGGATCAAACTCGAATTTATCTACTTGGTTAACTTTATCTGTGGACTCTTGGACTCTTTCAAGTTCTATTTTACTCCCACTGTCCTCCTTTAGAGTAAACATTTTCTCTAAAAAGACGATATGTCGTGAGACGAAGGCTTTCTTCATGATAATAGAATTTATATTCAAATGTCTCCTTTAAATATCCTCACAAATACGTATTTATCAGATTTAGTGTCAAACTTATCCGATTCAAAGCGCTTCAAATAAGCGTCATGGCCCCAAACTTTCATATAAGATAAATTGGGACTATTGTCTTTCCATAACTCGTATGGAGTTCTGTTAACCAATTTAAATGGGACATGATTTATCGTGTTGCACACTACAATCAATGCATGACCCCAAAATAATTTTGAAAATTTTGTATGGCTTGTTATTAATCGCATTATATCTAATAGTTAACGATTCCTCCTTTTAGATACACCATTATGCTACAGTGTATGTGGAGAAGTCCAATGCAAGAGAATCTCATTCTCTCTTAGATAATCTAGATTTTATCATTAACATACTCTTACTTGATTGAATCTTAATGTGAGGATATCTTTACCTATTTGTTTCTCTACTTCTAGTTTGAATCCCTTGAACTTTTCAAGAGTTTCATAATTGAGTTTTCATCAAGTATACATGATCATTAATGAAATGCGAGAAACATTACTTGACATTAATTGACACGAGTCCATATGCATCACTATGTATTAGACCAGTAATTTTGCTACCTTTCTTCTTTTCAAGTAAAAGAAGATTTGGTCATTGTGCCAGACATGCGTAATTTGTTCTTGTCAAAATCAATTAATCCCAAGTATACATCTCTATGTAACTTTGGAATTGCTTTTCATCTATATGACAAAGTCCGCCATGCCAGATTTAGGTAATAATTAGATTATCGCATTTATGCCTTATAATTTCTATACTTATTATAGAATCCTTAGTATTAAAAAATATAAACGTCATTTTGTAATTTACCATAGCCATTAGGATCTTTATCAAAATAAACAAGAACAACTATTGCCCTTAACATTAAAATAGTTCATGTCGGAACATGACATTCATTTTAATGTTCCAGCTATTGATGGTATAAATCGATGTTTCTTTAGTTCCAATACTAAACCAAAAGGCAATGACAAAAAGTATATTCATACAGGCGATGCAGCAACCTTTGCTCATCTCCAACGTGTATGTCAACTTTTCCCTTTCGTAGTGGTCTACTTCTTTTTAGTTTCTCCATATTTGTATAAATATGAGATTTACATCTGGTATCAAATACTTAAGAAACTTGTGAAGTAGACGTAAGTCACGCAATATTCCTTGCAATAACCTTTCATTCTATAATGAAACCAAGGGCCATTAGATTTGATATTGTCCTTCGCTTTGACGGTCTTAACCATATTGGATGCTTTCACAAAGCCCCTTTAGACTTCCTCTTAATATCTTTAGAGGAATCAATGACTTGCCCACTACTAACTTCAATGTTGGGCTTAAAAGTCTTAAGCATGTTAAGCAACTCAATAATTGTGCATTCAAGTTTATTCACGTTAAATTCATAATTAGTTATGAATAGTTTTCTCAGGCAGAGATTGCAGAACCAAGTCACTACTTAGTTTATGGTTTATGATTGAACTTAATTGTGACATTTCTCAACGTCAATCATCTTCAGTGTCTAAGTATCGATTGAAGATTACTCTGTCATTTTGCACAGGTATAGTTGTATGAAAGTCTTATATCCTTCCACACATGATTATTATCATGCAACTCTTTGTAATGAAGAATTATGTGTTAACATCTATTCTCAAGTTACTTTTGTAACTCAGTGACATAATTGCAAGCATCACATGCGTGTAATACTATCTCGTCACTGTGTTTATTATAGTAGCCACATTTTCCTTAGTTGAGTCATCATCAGGTGTTACTGGAAAATGGCTACTTAAGGACAACAAATTTTCTTATGCCTGAGAACAATTCTCAAATTGCAGTGCCAATCAAGAAGATTTAATTTGGTTGTTGGCATCCAATATACCTCTCAGATATACATGGTTACTCACGATTCAATAAATATAAATGACGAAAGAAAAATGATAATATATGAAAAATGCATCAATTAATTTAACATAAACTTTTATTAAATTAATTATGCTCCCACTATTTAATACAAATTTATGACCCTCTCACATAAATTTATGGAGTCCATATTCGACTCCCAGTGGGTTGGAATCCCATCTGTTTTACTAAGACTTTGAGTGTACTCAACAAGCCTTAATATAACATTTGGGTGGATACTATTATCAATTGTATCTCCATACAACTCCCAGATCATTAAGCTGACAAATCTTTGTCTTCACACATCTTATGTGTTAGCTTAATATGCCTCTAAAATTTATCTTCTTGAGTGTACTCAACAAAAGATAAATTTTAGTTAAGTCAAACCCGTCATTCAGAAATATCAAATATTTCATAGTGTCAAATATATCCCTAATAGACCAGCTTTGAGTGTACTCAACAAGTTGAGACAATTTGGGATTCTGATTTTTCACTATAATGATGGAATGCGATTATAAATGTGACTTAATATTTTATGGAGGGATTTTGTATTCAAAAGTCTCATTAAAATAATAACATATATATATTTATATATATATACACACACACATATACATATGTATACGTATATATACATATATATACATATATGTATACATACATATGTATATATATACATATGTATGTATACATACGTATGTATATATACATATGTATATGTATATATATATGTATACATACATGTGTGTGTATATGTATATATATATGTATATATATATGATAATGGACTTTTACTATCTAATATTTCCGAGCCATAAGGAAGACTAGTTGATCAATTCCTAGGGGATATAGCATTTAACAGTATCAATGCACCATCTCCATGGTCTCCTTCTCTTCTTATCTCTTCAATTAGTTTAGTTGCAACATGTATCCTATACTAGTATGCACGCAAGCCTAAATGAAATTGGACTCGCAGGCCCACAGCAATAATAATAATAATAATAATAATAGACTCGCAGGTCCAAAATGATCAAGAGCTCGCAGGCCCAAAATAATAACAATAATAACGGGTTCGCAGGCCCAAAACAATTAAGAACTCGCATGCCCAGAAAACAACAAGAATAAAAATTAACCATTCAACACATCCAAATGATCAAGTCCATAATCGTCCACTAATAATACATTCATCACATAAATATATACCTATATAATATCTAATATTATATGCAAATAAATTTCAAGTTTTTAGCAATTAAATCGTCTAAACTCTTTTAGACAAAAGGATCGGAACAATTAAATAATTAATTAATCATATTAACCAATTATTTAATGAGCGGGCATATTTAATTAAAATCTAATTTCAATTAAATACTAAATTAGAGTCCAATTTTAATTCAACAATTATATGGCGGGATTATTTAATTAAAATCAAATTTTAATTAAAAATCAAATTAGAGTCAAACTCTAATTTCACAATTTAAGGCGGTGAAATTTAATTAAAATCAAATTTTAATTAAATAACAAAATTAAAGTCTAACTCTAATTCCAATAATTAAGGGCGAATTTACTTAATCAAAATCATATTTCAATTAAATACCAAATTAGAATCCAACTCCAATTCCAAGATCTTAGGGCGAACATGTTTAATTAAAATCAAATTTTAATTAAACCCAAATTAGAGTCTAAGTCTAATCATAAATGAAATTTTAGGGCAACACAATTTAATTAAAATCAAATTTTAATCAAATGTCAGATTTGAATCCAATTCTAATTTCAAAAATATAATCGGGTGAATAATTAATTAAAATCAATTTTTAATTAAGTATTAAATTAAAGTCAAACTCTAATTTAAATTGAATTAATTTTTTAATCTAAGGATAACACTCTTAAATAAAATAAAATTCAATTGGGTCAAAGTTTAATATTTAAGTTAAAATCCAATTTTAACAAAAAAATATAAAGTGTTGTCAAATTTAAATAAAATTTTAAATTTGGGTCAAAATTAAAATTATGGGTCAAACCCAATTAAAATATAATTTTAAAACTATTTTATATTCTAATTCAAAACATATTTTAAAACTTGGAATTTTGACCCATTCACAAGTTATCAACATGCCCACTTCAATTACTCTAATTGCAAGAAGGCCCTTGATTTAAAATTTACACATTGACCCCTGGAAAGTAATTGCAGACAGGGGCCTCCAATTTCACAAATTACAGAAGAGGCCCCCGTCCCAAATTCACACCCGAACTGAAACCCTAGAATTCTTCCCTCTCTTGAATTTTGCCCTAATATTTTTTTTTGTTGTTGCCTGCCGGCGCCATAGAAAAGGCCCGCTGCAGGAGTTGATGCTCAGGCGGCTCCTGCCGCAATAGCAACGTGAAAAAACGCTACTCCCACAGCAGCGTTTTCACGCTACTGTGGAGGCACCGGGTGCAGCAGCGGCACTTCGCCGCTGCCATGCCGCCGTCCAATCCAAATATCTAATTTATTTATTTTTTATTCGAAATTAGTTTTCAAAAAATTAAGAAAACTAAATTTTCTTCAATTGCTAGAAACATGAAAAATGGATAGCAATCAACTTTTGATTGCAAAAATATATTAAACAATTTTTAACAAACATAAAGTGGGCTCTGATATCACTGTTGGGAATCTACTTATATATGCATAGCGGAAAATTAAAATTGTTTCGATTCCCACCGAGGATCCCTTTGTATTTAGATAGAAATCGTGATAAAGATTGTACCTTTGAAGAATTCTGCAAACCTTTTGCTTTTCTTTTCTTCTTACAACGTTGATTCGTCATCCACGGCCGTCCAATTGTCCAGCCTTCAACGGTGATCCACACAGAGAATAAGATTGCAACTACCAGGGTTTTCTCCTCTTGTGCTAGCAAGAATGATTATGAGAAAAATCCTATGAATTGAAACCCTAGCCATGTATTTATATAAACCCAAACGGGCATGGCCTGGTCCGGTCCAATATTTAATTAATCCATTTAATTAAATCCGGTCTGTGAATTAATTTTAATTAATTCGGGCCTATAAATAACAAAACCAATTAATTAATTTATCCAACGATTATTAAATCAATTAATTGACAAATTGCAATCTTCAAATTCTCTTTTGTGTGTGACCCATCAAGTTCCCAATCACGATGCCTAACGACGTGAAATATTATTTTGATCTAATCAAAATTGATAAATTAAAACACCTTTTTAATTTATCGTCAATTCACACTCACCGTCCCTAGATTGACATCTAGCAATGTGTCAGGGCAATACACGTGACGGGAAATATCATGTGGTATGACAAAACCAAATTCGTTCGTTTACCGTGAAACTATAATCCTTTCGTCAATATGATCTAATCAATTACGAGGTATGGAAGTGTGTCAATCTCAATTATTGATCATATCTTTCACTCCACTATTAAGACAATATAAGTCGAAAACTCCTTTTCGACTTATGAGTATACCTTGGCCAAGGATTTCATCATCGACTTAATTGAATGAAACGCAGATCACAATCTCCTACTAACTAAGAGTGACGAATCCTTTATTGGTCAATCACAACCTTCATACGATTCTGGACGTACCCGAACGATGTCGTATTAGCAGCCCTTTGCAGAGCAATATCCAACAACGCCAAAATATGACTATCCTCATATAAGGTACCATGACGACCTCAAGTCAAAGGATCAATATCATTATCGAACGTTAGAGATTAACCACTAACACTCAGATAGTTATACATGTGGAATCTCTCGACGGGTTTCCAATGTTTTAGTTTATAACAAAACATTCACGTTTTCATTTAAGTGTTACCACACTTTAACTTGTGAGATCAGCTACTTACTTTACAAGTAAGAAATGCCACACGTGATGGTCTATCCGTAATAACGATATTCGTATCTTGTTATTACTTACAACCACGGACGATTTAAAATTCAATCAGATGTAATTTGTATCTCACAATCGCAACTCCTTGTGATTAACAAATTACGAAAATTTGAATCTACGAACTCTATTATTTATTTAATTGTCAATTAATTAAATAATAGATCTGCCATTAAATTACATTAATTATATATCAAAAGTATTTATATCCAAAATTGATTGGATTTAGGGCATAATATTTACAATACCAACATTCTTATATAATGCTAACTGTCTATGATATTATTCTTTTATGAATTGGACATAGCCTACTCAACGAAAGATGTCAGATTCTTTCATTCTTCTTCATTTCAATTGGGGAAGGAAATCAGGAATTACAAAAACAAATGGCTTAGAAACTAAAATGGTAAATTCCTATTTGTTAATGTGTGATTATTAAGATCTAAATAAATAAGTATTTTATATATATGATTTTGAATAAGTGTTATGTGTTCACGACATGTTGGGATTCCTGTAGTATTTTGACTCGTTTGTAGTGGCAAATGATTGTTTTGGACATTGACAGTATCCACTTATGTAATTGCTCACCAGATTCACACCAAATATTTGTGTGTTTTCCATGCATCATTTTTTTCCAACGAGATTTGTTATCTGACCTGACCAATGTGGTGCGACTTGTGATCTCTATTTGGGTCTATCTGATGAACGTGGTCTTATTTGTAAGTACAATTAAAGTTGGATTGATCACAATACTAAATGAGGCTATTTTCTAGTAAAAGTAATGAAAATGACATTCTATTTGTACACTTTGTGAGTTGGCCAGACAAAATATAAAAGCGCATTAACTTCCCACATGATGTTGTCATTTATTCTCATTTTATATGGTTTGAGGTGGAATATATGAAATATTGTGATGATTCGAACTTTAAACGAGTTGATGAACTCTAAGTTCGAGCTTAATCCAAGGATTGTGGGGCCATGTTACTACTTTACTACTTTAACATGCTTCTAAAGACCTTTTAGAAGTATGAGGATGATTCATGAACATGATGTACTCTAAGTCAAAAGTGGATAGAATTGGATGAAAAATGATTATTGCATTTGTATGGGATATGGAATAATAATATTCCAATAATATTTTAAATAGTGTAAACTCGTGGATCCACTAAGAAAAGATTTACCAGGAAATCAAGTATACTACGTAAAGATGAAAATATGCTTATAGCCTACTACATAAGGATCTTTGCAATGGTAATCAAATATTGTTGATTGGATACCCAAGATTTTGGTTCAATGAGACAACTAAGTTACGAAGATTCAATGAGCACTTGGGAGTTAAATCATAAACATTCTTATGATAAGTAAAGTGCTATGTGCATAATGTTTTAGGTTAAGTTAAACTTTTAATATTTCTATAGCTTAGACAAACTAAGTGGAGTACGGCAAGTATTCCTAATGGGAGATCTCAATATAAGCGAGAAGTAGGGTCGCTTCTATGAGTATTTTCGAGGCTAAAATTTTCTGAAACATTTATGAAATTCAAGAGTTGTCCAGGGTTAAAATAAACACAATCATGAGAACCAAATGTGGTAGGAAAGATATTCTATGAGTAGTGTTGTCTTGTTTTACGACAATGGGTTGAATATTTCAAGATATCATGTTTACTAATTAGCCAAGTAAAGATGACAGTATCTCACTATGGCAAGTTTAAAACTAGAAGCTATATCTCCTGATGTAATATTTTTTCCTCCTGTACTCTCCTTACTGTCGACATAATCATTTGCTCCTTCAATTCACAATTTCGCTCAAACAACTCTAATTTCACTGCAATTGCCTAAATCACATCGCATGTGCAACTCATCACGACATCATCCATTACAAGTTGAAAGTAGAGAGCCTTAAACATTTTAGGGTTTGAATTAATGCTTTTGGTGAATGGATAGATGAATAGATTGACGGATTTTATACATTCGTCTAAATGGTTTTGTCAATTTACTTAAGCATGAAAAAGGGGATTTAAACAAGTGTCAATTTCCAAAGGCCCAACCATCTTTGCACTTAGATAGAACATGTGAAAAGAGCTATGCCTTTTAACAATTTTTAAATGTTAAAACAAATGTGAATTTAATTTACAACTACCTCACATCACATATGTCCAATTGTCTTGCTTCTAATTGAAATTCAAACGAAGAGAACAATAACTGAACTTGCACCACTAGAAGGGCGGCGCGGATGGTAAAGGGTGTGGCTAGGAGATTTAGGTTTAGTTTTCTTTTATCTTTTGCTTGAGAGAATATATGATACTTCGTGCAAAATCCTTTTACCTAGAATTCTTATTTATATGATTCCATTTATAATAGGCCTCTGAAAGTCAATTATTTAGATAAATAACGAAGCTTTTGAAATCGACAATACCAACTAAGGTTGTCAAGCCTACTTGATGAGCTTGCAAAAGAATGAATGAGACCACATGAAGGTTTGCAACCCTAACCAGAGCCCTTGCTGAAAATGCTTTTTTATATGATTCCATTTATAATAAGCCTATTCGGATTACTAAACCCTATTTCACATGAGTCCAGTACAAAATTAATCTAATTAATTAGCTTCGGTGCATTAACCATCAATCTAATAATTAGTAGCTCAAATGTAACATTTGTCTATTAATTATCCGTTCCCCCTCGATCCCTATTAGGTTCTTAAACGCTAAGATAAACATCATGAGATATTTTTCTGATATGATTAGAGTAATATAAATTAAAATCCTCTTTTAATTTATTATTATTAATCCATCTAAATTAAATAATTTGTGTTGGACTGTCCAATATTAACATTTAACAACGTTTCAAGGCAATATATGTGAGGAGATTTTATGTGGTATGAGAAAATCAGTTTTGATAAGGTACCATGAAAATATAATCATTTCATCAATGTGATCCAACTGATTGTGAGATATAGATAGACGTCAACCTTGATTTAATTAGTGTTTTATTCTTTATATCCTCATGTTGACTCATATGAGTTAGTGTTGATTCATGTGAATTACGATTGAAACTTTTTTCAACTCATAACTCCACCCCAAGGAATTCACATGTTGACGTAGGTAAACGATATGCATGTCATAGTTTTTTACTATCCAAGAGTAGTATCCTATATTAATCATTCGTCATTCTTCATATTATTCTCAACCCACTCATCTAACATTGCATTAGTGACCCTAAAAAGGTAACATCGAACACCACCAAAGTGTATTCATATTAGATTTTATGAACTTTAATTCAAAGGCTATTCTTTGCTAATTAGATAGTTATTCATGTGAAATTTCAATTGCACGTCATTCAATGAATCTTTCATTTAACATTTTGTCAATACATCCATTTTAATGCCTCCACATTAGCTTTTGAGTTCGATTGCTTTCTTCATTATAAATAAATGCTACATGCTCTTGTTTACCTATAATAATAATAATATCAGTCTCGTAAGTAAGAAAGACTAGGGACATTTTAAGACTAAGTTGTTTATAATTAGTTGTACCTCATGATCACAACGCATTGCGATTAACAAGTTATTGAAATTAATATTCAGACTCCATTAATTTAATCCTTAAACAAGTAACTTAAAATCATAGTTCTGCCATAAACTGTAAATACATTAATCTTAAAGTGTTTACAACCGTTAACGATTGGACTAAGGCATGTCACTAACATAGAATACCTCAGAGCTTAACATAGAAAAGCTTGTCAAATAAACAATTGCATAAGATACAATCTACGAAAAATTATTGCGTTCCCACCATTCTAGCTGGTATTATTACTAGTTCAAATTAATGCAAGTCCGTTACTATCAGATAATTTATTTCCGAATTATATATATTTTTGTAAAAACTTTTGCATAAATTTTATTCACTTCTGACTTCTAAAGGGCACGCTTCCGACTGGTTTCTGGAGGTCCGATGAACAAGTCTGTTTCCACATCTGAAACTTCACTAATATCTGCAGAAGGCACAGTTGCTTTTTCCTTGTTTGATCCTCGTTCTTGTTGGAGCGAAAGCTAACAACATCAAATATATATTGAATATCACGCAAAACTTCTTGCTACAAACTCAGAAAGAAAATCTTCGTACAGTTGAATTAACATAACTTGTTGGTTATAACCATTATGGGCCCACACAAGAGAGAGAAATTCTAATTTGGTAGCTTGATGTGATGGATAACGCTCATATTTTTCATTTTAATGAAGAAAAAATGGAAAACAAACTGGGGCTAAATTCACCTTATTCCTCAACATTGCATTTTCAACTGCTAAAGCTGTTCCCTGGATTGACAAGGCAAAAGGGCATGATATGAGCAATCACAAAAGAGTGCTGCTACATGTCCAGGGCCACATGGGCCCTGGACGAGCAGCGTTATTCATCACAAAATACATTCATAAATTTTTTTACCATGTGCACACAACAATAGACCAGATTTTATCATCTTTACCTTATCAAAAAAACAATTGACTACACCGTACATGCTCATTCATCTTCAGTTAGATAAAATCTAAAAACTGTTTCGAATTTCTTGCTGAGTAAAACAACTCACCTTTTCTTTCAATTGCTCTACATGTTGCCTGAAAACTTGAATCTGAATGAAGAAAGGGTTAGAATAACTTCAGGTTCCATTAGGTTCAGTAATAAAGAAACTTAGATTTCTAATATAACCTTTCTTGTTCGAATGCTGCTGATGCTACGCTCCAGCTGTTGTTCTAGCTCTAGTAGTTCTTCAGTGGTGCACGATCCCAGATCTTCCCCCGAGAGCTTCCTAATATACAAAATCAAGAGTTTTGTATCTCACTAAATCCAAATTAATATTCGTAACAAGAGAACTCAATAAGGGAGTCTTCCCCCTAACCCCTCTTTGTGAACAAGGACTAGGAAACTTAACATTTCAGTACAAAACATTGCTAGTGAATAAAATTTTCAGATGCAAAAGTTTTAGATTCAGGATGTTGAAACCTTTTTGAAGATTCGAGATGCTCTATGTTTTCCATCAGACTTGCCATTTCCTGCTGTAAATGCTGCAATTTTAAGCAAATCCATTTAAATCTCGGAGCAACATAATAATAGTTTGCTAATGAAAATAGGATAGAGAAAGGCAACCTGCTTATTCTGTTCCACTGGAGGGTTCTTAGCCTGAATATCTTTTTTATGCCTTTTATAACGTTCTATTGTCTCCTTGATGCTGCTGAAGTTCCAGAATCAAATGAAATTTGTTAAAGAAATGGAAATGTTTTAGCAGAAATTTATAGGCATTTCTCAAGATTTGTCTTACAATTTACAACAGATATCTAAGGTAATATATACACATTTTGAAAGGGATCCCAGGATCCCTGGCATTATATATATGACAGACAGACATCCAATTATTTTTGCCATGAACAGTTTTTTTTTTTTTTTTTACTTCAACAATGCTCTAACAAAACAAGTAGCCTTAATTTTATAGACTTGAAATTGTTTTGCAATTGTCAAACTCTTTTAATTCACTTCAAACTTCTATAAAAGATGCACATCACATAACTCTACTTCGTCTCAAGAGTCTCATCTTGATAGTCAAAAATTAATATGATCTCATGCTATTAAAATGATTTAAGTGCATTGAATCTTCAAAAAGCTATATCCATTGAGCCAATGAAATGACAAAATATGATTTAGACAGCCAGTTTATATTTATTTAGAGAAAGTTTATATTTATTTAGAGAAAGACTTTGTTATTGTTTCGTTCTATAACCAAGGAAAAGGGGTAACTTGTAAGCTAAAGAGGCATTTCAAAAAAGGTGCAATCCTACTTATAAGATGCTACAAACGTGGCCTTAGCCTGAAATTTTTAGCAATGAAATGAATATGAATTTATCATCAGCAGAATAAACATTTTTTTGTTTATTATTTGATTGGAGCATGCAAGAAAAATTATCTTATACGTATTTTATTTCAAAGTTTAGTCATTGCAATGTTTCTCTTGCCTTGGTGTTATGCTTAACAGAATCATACAAGTTTGAATATGTAAACATAGATAAAACATTTCACAAAATTGATAAGATAAGGAATAAGAATATACAACAAAGAATAAGTAACACTGATTGATGATAAACTAAGGAAATGAAGGCTTAGGGATTTGATCAATATTAGAGAGAGCTAAATAAACTTCAATTCACAAGTGCGATAT